>NW_021322233.1:256278-295191 GCF_001605985.2 Dendrobium catenatum | reverse complement strand
CCTAGAAAAAAAATTATGTCACTAAAAGAGGTTAGAGGGAGGGAAACCATCAACGGTGTTTCTCCCTTTAACCGATTTAGATATGATAATCAATGGCTTTAAATCTCCAAAATCTAAAGGTTAAAAAATAATCATATAAAAAACCAATCATAAAAGTAAAGCGAAAACAAAACAATCTAGAACAAAAAACTAGCACACAACAAAAAGAAACACAAAACTAATTAAAAAAAATTCAAGAAATTATGAAGCAGCAGGTTTAAGTAATTATGAGCTGCGAGCCTCCATATGTTCAATTATCCTATGCTCCCACGAGGTCTTTGGTGAGAGCACCCCTACATAAACTCAACCACAGTCAGATTTAGGAACCCAAACTAATTTGGGTAGATTCTTAGGAAAAGTAAAATATAATGCAGGTGTGGTATGCTGTGAATCATGTACCTTAGGTCTCCACACCAAATGTGTACTATGATGAACAGTGCAAGTGTGTGAGATGTGTCCTAGAATGCCACAAGAAAAATATCTAACTCCAGGAAAAGAATTTCTTAAATGGTTTGAGTTATAATGCCTCTTCCTAGGTCTAGACATTTGATCAAGAGTAGGCATCATCCAAGTTTTCTTAAGTGTATGAAATTCATTTTTAATCCTCAAATTTGTATTTTTTAGAACATTATTCTCAACCTTTAAGTTTTTTTCTTTCTCTTTAGATTTCTTGAAGAGAGGTGTGTGAAACTTTTAATGCTTCATTCTTATCAATTAATTATGAGTGCTTTTTGTTCAAATTATCAAATTCATCAAGAAGAGCCATGTGATTAGAATCAATCGTTGATTGATCTTTAAGAATAACTTCATACTCTTTTTGTAAATTGCAAGTTCCAATTTTAAGTTAGCATGAGTCTTCTTAAGTTTTTTGTATGATGCATGGATTTTCTCACAAATCTCAAATAATTTATCATAGGTTGGTTACATACCTCTTCCTCATCACTTTGGTCAAGATGAACTTCCCCCATTAAGCACATGTTCGTTGTCTCTTCCTCTGGTTCAATCTCAGAGGAATCAGTATCAGATTCTGCCCAGAACGCTTTTTGGAATCTCTTCTTGTCCTTCCTAAACTTAGGTTTCTCCTCACCCTTTTCCTTTTCTTTGCTCGAGTGATCTTGAAGTGTAGGACAATCAACTTTCACATGTCCAGGCTTCCTGCATTCATAGCAAACAATATCAGAAGATCCTTTAGAATATTTATGATCCTTACCTTTTCTCCAACGATGCTTGTGTTTCTTCTTAGAAAGCTTTTGAATTGCCTTGTGATTAAGGCAAAGTTATCGCTTTCAGACCAGGAAGATTCTGAGTCCGATCTGTGCGCCTTCAGTGCCACCATTTTCTCCTGTTTCTTCTCACCTGCATCAAGATTTCTTTGATTCACCCCTTGCTCGTAAGCAATGAGTGAGCCAAGTAGGTTATCAGTAGAATAAGTGTTTAAATCCTTAGATTCAGTTATTGCAGAGATTTTAGCATCATATGACGAAGGTAAACATCTCAAATTCTTGTTCACTTTTTAATAGTTTGAAAGTTCTCTTCCAAATGCATACAGTGAAGTGACTATCTGTGTAAACCTAGTATACATGTCAGAAATAGATTCATGAGGTTTCATACGGAAAAGTTCGTAGTCATGCAAGATAATGTTCAAACGGGATTGTTTAACCTCATTGGTTCCTTCATAAGTGATACACAATTTATCCCAAATTTCTTTACCAGTTTTGCAAGTGGAAACACGCATGTAATCCTAATACTTTAAAGCACAGGAAAAATAGTTCAGACATTTTGCATTCAGTTGAGCCAAATCCCTATCATCTGAAGTCCATTCAGTAAAAGGAAGTGAAACATTAATGCCATTAAATTTTTGAGTTAGAGGTGTGTAACCATTCTTAACAAGTATCCACATGCGATAGTCAGTTGATTTTAGAAAAGTAGACATGCGAGTTTTTCAAAAATCAAATTGGATATTATCAAACAAAGGTGGTCGGGTAATAGAATACCCTTCCGGTGTATTACGATTCCCAAAGTTAGCCATGGATCAAAATTTAAAAAGTTTTCAAACATAAATTTTATGAATCCCGCTCTGATACAACTTGAAAGTTTGTTAGGGATGTTAAGCCCTATATAATTGTCCCAAGCTAACCAAGAGGGGGGTGAATTGGTATTTTAAAAATTTCTTTTCACAAAGAAGTAATATCACAAACCAAATCACACCGCAAGAAAAAAATAAGTGCGAAAATTAAAGTGCCAAAGCAAGAAACAAGAACACATAAATTTATAGTGGTTCGGTCAACTCGACCTACGTCCACTCCCTGGAGACATAATCCGAGTATTACACTACAATCGTGACTCTCCTTTAGCCCCCACAGCTAGGCGGAGAAGCCTTTACAAAGAACCTCTTTTTTCCACCCCGGCAAGGAAGAGAACCTATCTCCTTTTGCTTTCTCCTAAATCTGGTAGAGAACCACTATCAGTTGCTGAATCCTTACCTCTACCGACCCTTCCACGGATGAGAAACTCTAGATGAAGAAGAAGCAGAGCGGTCCTTGAAGCAACCCTTGTGAATCCCCTCACAAGCTCCCCCTCACAAGATCCTCTCTCTCTCTCTTTCTCTCTTTCTCTCCTCAAGGACTTCTCAGGTCAAGTTAGAAGCAAAAAAAGATGTTCAAAAATGTTGAACAAGAGCTCTTAAATATAAGAGCTTTAAAGGAGCTCATTAATTGCAAGTTGCTCATAATATCGTCCTGGCCGATCAGTACAAATCCCATGAGATCGCCCGGGGCATCACCTTGAATGCAAGATGAACGATTGAAAATTGGCTTGATCGTGTGTGTGTGTGTAGAGTTACTTAGTATCAGTCTCTTTGACATTACAAACTTACTCAAGAAGAGAAAAAAGTAAAATATAGACTGACTCAACCCTAGCTAGCTACCCAATCTTGAACTTGCGTCATTTGTTCATCCGATCTTCGATTCCTGAAATGTTAAAAGAAATAAGCAATAGGCAGTCTAAGAGAATCAGTAGTATTTTCCAATCATCAAAACATAAGCCATGAAACTAGATTTATAACAATCTCCCCCTTTTTTATGATGTCAAACATAAGTAGGAAAATCTTAGTAAAAACAGCGTTTCATTAAAGTTTTAAAGTTACAAGAATCAACTTTACCTACCACATCTTACTCCCCCTTTTGTCATCATAAAAAGAGGCTCCTAGACACATATAAAGAAAAAGGAAAAACACAACAAAAACTAAAATAAACTACAAGACAAACTATAGAAAACAGAAAAAAGAAAACAAAAAAACTAGAAAAATGAGGGATCATGATCATCAGATGGAGGTGGAGGTGGTGGAGCCTGCTAAAAGTATCCAGTAAGCATAGTAAATTGAGCATTGAACTAGGCTATGTCCTGGTCATGCTGCAGCTGCTGGTGAGTCATGTAGCTGTCAAAATGGGCTAACTCCTCTGTGCGGTGCTGCTCGTAGCGGGCCATGTCATCAGAATGTTGTTGCTCCTATGTAGTAACGTAAGCGTTGAAGCGGGTCTCCCAATGATCAAATCTCTCAACTAACTGGTCAAACTGTGAGTGCTCTTGAAGAGGAGTAGGATCAGGAACAGGAGCGGGAGCAGGAGCCTCCTCCTCCTTAGCCCCCCGAGGTTCCTCATCCCCTGGGTGGAGACGAGTATTGTGAAGGGTATTGAAGGAACTATTTGAGTAGAATAGAGTTAGGAGTTTGGGAGGAGCAGGATATTGAAGTTGATATTTGGTTTTAAGGACATAGGCTATGAGGTTTCCTAAAGCTAGATTGGGTTTCGTCTTATGACCTGGATCGCAGATTGTGGTTAAATGATCAATGTACCAAAAAATTAAGTCAGCGGTATTAAATTCTCTATGAGCCATGATGTAAAAAGTAGTCAAAGAAAGTAGAGGAGTGTTGTTGATTCGGTCCTCAGATTTTGGAATAATGGAGGTTCGAAGGGCATGCTGAATTGTCCTAGCATCTTTGACTAAAGAGCTAGTCTCTCCGACATGAAAAGGTGCATTGGTCTGGCGAAGGAAATGATTTGTCGTGGACCAGTCAAAGTCAAGATCTGAGACGATTATATGCAGATTATCCCCGGTGGTAGATAGTTGCAATAGTTCAACATAATATTGATATGTGATTTTGACCGGGCGTCGATTCACATAGGAGGTCAGGGCTATGAAAGTAGGATTTATACAAAGATTTGCAAAGAATTCTCCAAGAAGTTCAGTATGAATGGGGACGGCAAGAGAAAGAATGAAACAAAGAGAAGTGTGAGCAAAGAGATCCATTACCGGATACGAAAGGTGAAAAAGATTGATAATTCTTGAGACAGTTAACCCACATTCTTTTTATCGATGGTAAGCAGCTTCATCTTCTGCCTCCTTGAAATGAGGGTCAATCCTAGCCCTCGAAGAACTCCCAGAAGTTTTTCGGACTCGCTTCCCACTAGCCATATCAAGAGAGTAGGAAGAAAACAGAAGAGAAGAAGATGTGTGAGGTGAAAAGCATGACTGGAATGGCCTGAATTTAAAGAAATGGCTAAATCATCCAGGCCGATCGTAGAATCGTCCAGGATGATATGGTACAATAATTACGTGCAGACTTATTGGTTAAAAAGGCGGTCTGATCGGCTGGACCGGCCAGCAAAAAGCCTATTGAACATCTAACTCCAGGAAGAGGATTTCTTAAATGGTTTGAGTTATAATGCCTCTTCTTAGTTCTTGGTTTTTGATCAAGAGTAGGCGTCATCCAAGTTTCCTTAAGTGTATCAATTCATTTTTAATCCTCAAATTTGTATTTTTTAGAACATCATTCTCAACCCTTAAGTTTTTCTCTTTCTCTTTAGATTATTTGAAATCAGATTGCAGAGAGGTGTGTGAAACTTTTAATGCTTCATTCTTATCAATTAATTCCGAGTGCTTTTTGTTCAAATCATCAAATTCATTAAGAAGAGCCATGTGATTAGAATCAATCGTTGATTGAACTTTAAGAAAAACTTCATACTCTTTTTGTAAATTTACAAGTCCCAATTTTAAGTTAGCATGAGTCTTTTTAAGCTTTTTGTATGATGCATGGATTTTCTCACAAATCTCAAATAATTTATCATAGGTTGATTACATACCTCTTCCTCATCACTTTGGTCAAGATGATCTTCCCCTATTAAGCACATGTTCGTTGTCTCTTCCTCTGGTTCAGTCTCAGAGGAATCAGTACAAGATTCTGCCCAGAACGCTTTTTGGACTCTCTTCTTATCCTTCCTAAACTTAGGTTTCTCCTCACCCTTTTCCTTTTCTTTGCTCAAGTGATCTTGAAGTGTAGGACAATCAGCTTTCACATGTCCAGACTTCCTGCATTCACAACAAACAATATCAGAAGATCCTTTAGAATATTTATGATCCTTACCTTTTCTCAAATGATGCTTGTGCTTCTTCTTAGAAAGCTTTTGAATTGCCTTGTGATTAAGGCAAAGTTATCGCTTTCAGACCAGGAAGATTCTGAGTCCGATCTGTGCGCCTTCAATGCCACCGTTTTCTCCTTTTTCTTCTCACATGCATCAAGATTTCTTTGATCGTAGACAATGAGTGAGCCAAGTAAGTTATCAATAGAATAAGTGTTTAAATCCTTATATTCAGTTATTGCAGTGATTTTAGCATCATATGACGAAGGCATACATCTCAAATTCTTGTTCACTTTTTCATAGTATGAAAGTTCTCTTCCAAATGCATGCATGGAAGTGACTATCTGTGTAAACCTAGTATACATGTCAGAAATAGATTCATGAGGTTTCATACGGAAAAGTTCGTAGTCATGCAAGATAATGTTCAAACGGGATTGTTTAACTTCATTGGTTCCTTCATAAGTGATACACAATTTATCCCAAATTTCTTTACCAGTTTTGCAAGTGGAAACACGCATGTAATCCTAAGACTTTAAAGCACAGAAAAAACAGTTCAGACATTTTGCATTCACTTGAGCTAAATCCCTATCATCTAAAGTCCATTCAATAAAAGGAAGTGAAACATTAATGCCATTTAATTTTCGAGTTGGAGGTGTGTAACCATCCTTAACAAGTATCCACATGAGATAGTCAGTTGATAGTAGAAAAGTATACATGCGAGTTTTCCAAAAATCAAATGGGATATTATCAAACAAAGGTGGTCGGGTAATAGAATATCCTTCCGGTGTATTACGATTCCCAAAGTTAGCCATGGATCAAAATTCAAAAAGTTTTCAAATTTAATTTTTATGAATCCCACTCTTATACCACTTGAAAGTTTGTTAGAGATGTTAAGCATTATAGAATTGTCCCAAGCTAACCAAGAGGGGGGGGGGGGTGAATTGTTATTTTAAAAATTTCTTTTCACAAAGAAGTAATATCACAAACCAAATCACACCATAAGAAAAAAATAAGTGCGAAAATTAAAGTGCGAAAGCAAGAAACAAGAACACAGAAATTTATAGTGCTTCGGTCAACTCGACCAACGTCCACTCTCTGGAGGCGCTCTCTGAGTATTGCACTACAATCGTGACTCTCCTTTAGCCCCCACAGCTAGGCGGAGAAGCCTTTACAAAGAACCTCTTTTTGCCACCCCGGCAACGCAGAGAACCTGTCTCCTTTTGCTTCCTCCTGAAGCTGGTAGAGAACCACTATCAGTTGTTGAATCCTTACCTCTACCGACCCTTCCACGGATGAGAAACTCTAGATGAATAAGAAGCAGAGCGATCCTTGAAGCAACCCTTGTGAATCCCCTCATAAGCTCCCCCTCACAAGATCCTCTCTCTCTCTCTCTTTCTCTCTTTCTCTCCTCAAGGTCTTCTCAGGTCAAGGTAGAAGCAAAAAAAGATGTTCAAAAATGTTGAACAAGAGATCTTAAATAGAATAGCTTTAAAGGAGCTCATTAATTGAAAGTTGCCGATAATATCGTCTAGGATGATATTGACATTGTCCTGGCCGATCAGTACAAATCCCATGAGATCGGCCGAGGCATCACCCTAAATGCAAGATGGACGATTGAAAATTTGCTTCATCGTGTTTGTGTGTGTGTAGGGTTACTTAGTATCAGTCTCTTTGACATTACAAACTGACTCAAGAAGAGAAAAAAGTAAAATACAGACTGACTCAACCCTAGCTAGCTACCCAATCTTTAACTTGCATCGTTTGTTCATTCGATCTTTGATTCCTAAAATGTTAGAAGAAATAAGCAATTGGTAGTCCAAGAGAATCAGTAGTGTTTGCCAATCATCAAAATATAAGCCATGAAACTATATTTGCAACAATCTCCCCCTTTTTGATGATGTCAAACACAAGTAGGAAAATCTTAGTAAAAATAGCAGTTCATTAAAATTTCAAAGTTACAAGCATCAACTTTTCCTACCACATCCTACTCCCCCTTTTGTCATCACAAAAAGAGGCTCCTAGACACACATAAAGAAAAAGGAAAAACACAACATAAACTAAAATAAACTACAAGACAAACTATAGAAAAAAAAAACTAGAAAAATGACGGATCATGATCATCAAATGGAGGTGGAGGTGGTGGAGCCTGCTAAAAGTAGCCAGCAAGCATAGTAAATTGAGCATTGAACCAGGCTATGTCCTGGTCATGATGCAGCTGCTGGTGAATCATGTAGCTGTCAAAACGAGCTAAGTCCTCTGTACGGTGCTGCTTGTAGCGGGCTATGTCATCAGAATATTGTTGCTCCTATGCAGTAACGTAATCGTCGAAGCGGGTCTCCCAATGATCAAATCTCTCAACTAAGTGGTCAAACTGTGAGTGCTGTCGAAAAGGAGTAGGATCAGGAACAGGAGAGGGAGCGGGAGCCTCCTCCTCCTTAGCCCCCTGAGGTTCCTCATCCCCTGGATGGAGATGAGTATTGTGAAGGGTATTGAAGGAACTATTTGAGTAGAAGAGAGTTGCGAGGTTGGGAGGAGCAGGATATTGAAGTTGATATTTGGTTTCAAGGACATAGGCTATGAGGTATCCTAAAGCTAGATTGGGTTTCATCTTATGACCTGGATCGCAGATTGTGGTTAAATGATTAATGTACCAAAAAATTAAGTCAGCAGTATTAAATTCTCTATGAGCCATTATGTAAAAAGTAGTCAGAGAAAGTCGAGGAGTGTTGTTGATTCGGTCCCCAGCTTTTGGAATAATGGAGGTTCGAAGGACATGCTGAATTGTCCTAGCATCTTTGACTAAAGAGCTAGTCTCTCCGACATGAAAAGGTGCATTGGTCTGGTGAAGGAAAAGATTTGTCGTGGACCAGTCAAAGTCAAGATCTGAGATGATTATATGCAGCTTATCCTCGGTGGTGGATAATTGTAATAGTTCAACACAGTCCTGATATGTGATTTTGACCGGGCATCGATTCACATAGGAGGTCAGGGCTGTGAAAGTAGGATTTATGCAAAGATTTGCGAAGAATTCACGAAGAAGCTCAGTATGAAAGGGGATGGCAAGAGAAAGAATGAAATAAAGAGAAGTGTGAGCAAAGAGATCCATTACCGGATACGAAAGGTGAACAGGATTGATGATTCTAGAGACAGTTATCCTACATTCTTTATATCGATGGTTAACGGCTTCATCTTCTACCTCCCTGAAATGAGGGTCAATCCTAGCCCTCGAAGAACTCCCAGATGTTTGTCGGACTCGCTTCCCGTTAGCCATAGCAAGAGAGTAGTAAAAAAACAGAAGAGAAGAAGATGTGTCAGGTGAAAAGTATGACTGGAATGGCCTGAATTTAAAGAAATGGCCATATCATCCAGGCCGATCGCAGAATCATCCAGGACGATATGGTACAATAATTGCGTACAAGCCTATTAGTCAAAAAGGCGGTCCGACTAGCAAAAAGCCTATTGAACATCTAACTCCAGGAAAAGGATTTCTTAAATGGTTTGAGTTATAGTGCCTCTTCCTAGGTCTTGGATTTTGATCAAGAGTAGGCGTCATCCAAGTTTTCTTAAGTGTATTCAATTCATTTTTATCTGATTTATTAAGGCATAATTGTGAATATCATCCAGGCCGATTTCCAAAAATACAGAATACCTTAATTATTTATGGTGGAAATTTCTTTCTGTTTTGAGCTTATCATCCTGGCCGATACAAGTATCATCCAGGATGATCTGTTAATGATAGCTACCTTAATTAAGAATCCTGATTAGAGTCTCTATTTTGAACTCGATCGTCAAGGACGATCCAAGGATCGTCCTGGACGATATGAGAAAACATAGAGATTCTAAGTCTCTCAAGTGTGTGTGTGTGTGTAGGGTTACTTAGTATCAGTCTCTTTGACATTACAAACTGACTCAAGAAGAGAAAAAAGTAAAATACAAACTGACTCAACTCTAGCTAGCTACCCAATCTTGAACTTGCATCGTTTGTTCATCCAATCTTCGATTCCTGAAATGTTTGAAGAAATAGACAATAGGCAGTCCAAGAGAATCACTAGTATTTTCCATTCATCAAAACATAAGCCATGAAACTAGATTTGCAACAAACAGAACATTAATAGAAGCCGCCTGGGCAATGTTAGCAGAATACTCACTTCCTAAATACTTTTGGGCTGAGGCGGTTAACAATGCATGTTATGTTCTGAATAGATTGAATGTGAGATCTAAACTAAATAAAACACCCTATGAGTTGCTAAAAGAAAGAACATATAATTCGTCTCATTTGCATATTTTTGGTTGCAAGGTGTTTATACATAACAATAAAAAATCTGCCTTAGGAAAATTTGATCCAAAATCAGATGAAGGAATTTTTGTTGGATACTCAAGTGTTGAAAAATCTTATAGAGTATTCAGTAGAAAAACTTTGGTAATTGAGGAGACCACACATGTTGTATTTGATATATCTGGAAATTTGGAAGAGCCAAATATTGTAGAAGATGAGATTGAGGATAACTCCCAAAAGATTAACAAAATAAATTTGGAAGAAAATTTGGAGATAGAAAACCCTTTGCCTAAGGATTTGAGATTTTCTAAAGACCACCCAAAGGAGTTGATAATTGGTGAACCTAGTGAGGGTGTAAGGACTAGGCATGGATTAAACAAAGAAGTCAATCATTCAGCCTTCATTTCAGTAATAGAACCCACTAATATTGATCAAGCACTTTCAGATGAATTTTAGATTTTGGCCATGCAAGAAGAGTTAAATCAATTTATAAGAAATAAAATTTGGGAATTAACTACAAGGCCAAAGGATCAAAGTGTAGTTGGAACTAAGAGGGTGTTCAAAAATAAAATGAATGGCTCAAGAGTAGTCATTAGAAATAAGGCTAGATTAGTTTCTAAGGGGTATAATCAGATTGAATGGATTGATTTTAAGGAGACTTTTGTCCCTGTAGCTAGACTTGAAGAAATTAGGGTTTTGCTAGCCATTTCCTATTTTAGAAGATTTTAAAAGTGCCTTTGTAGAACAACCACCAGGTTTTCAAAATTCTAAATACCTAAATAATGTTTTAAGTTGAAAAAGGCATTATATGAATTAAAACAGGCACCTAGGGCTTAGTTTGAGAGGTTGAGCACCTTCCTACTTAAAAGATCATTTCAAAAGGAAGTGTGGATACAACACGTTTTTTGAAGAGATTTGGAAAGGATATACTCATTGTAGAAATTTATGTGGATGACATTATCTTTGGATCTTCAAATAAAAATCTTTGTGATGATTTTTCTAAAATAATGAGTAGTGAATTTGAGATGAGTCTAATGAGAGATTTAAGTTACTTTCTAGGAATTTAGCATTAAGCAAATTGAGGAGGGTACCTTTCTTAGTTAATCAAAATATGTTAAGGAAATCCTCAAAAAGTTTGAAATGGACAATGCTAAACCGGTTAGTACACCTATGAGTTTCTCAGTTCAGTTGGATAAGGTCACTAAGGGAAAATCTGTTGATCAAAAGAAATTTAGAGGGATAATTAGATCTTTACTTTACTTGACAACTAGCCGACCCGATAGCACGTTTATTATTTGTTTGTGTGCTAAATTTCAATCAGATCCAAAAGAATCACATTTGACAGCAGTAAAAAGGATTTGAAGATATCTGTTAGGAACTCAAAACTTAGGAATTTTGTATCCTAAGTTTGGCTCTTCATTTGAAATAAATTGTTATTTAGATTCTGACTTTGCAGGTTGTAGGGTGGATAGAAATGGCACTTCTGGAACATGTCAGATTATTGGAAATTCTTTAGTCTCTTGGTCCAGTAGAAAACAAAATTTATTAGCCCTATCTACTACAGAAGCTGAATACATTGCATTAGGAAGCTGTGTGGCACAAGTACTTTGGTTGAAATAATAGTTGATTTATTTAGGATTAACTATACGCACTATTTGAATTTATTGTGATGACACTAGTGCTATTTGTATTTCTAAAAATCCTATTCAACATTCAAGAACCAAACATACTGATATAAGATATCATTTCATAAGGGATCATGTATCCAAAGGAGAAATTAAACTCTCTCATGTTTCTACTGAAAATCAACTTGCAGACATTTTTACAAAACCTTTAGCCTTTGATACTTTCAGTGCATTAAGAACAAGGCTTGGAGTAATCTATTTGAATACGTGATAAAAATATTTTTTCTGCAACATTGATATGTGTTTTTAGTTAGTAATTTTTTTGTATATCATTGTGTTTTATGATTTTTTTTGTATCTTGAGTTTTTGTTTTCATTTTCATTGTATTTTTAGTGTGCTTGTGTTTTAGTTTTGATTAAGTGCTTGTTTTAAAAAAATTATTAAAATTGAGTGGCAGTCGTCCGAGATATATTTTTTTTGTACTGGACGAATTGTGTCGAGTGTCAAACTATTAGATTTTGAACCATTTGCATGCAATTTTTCAGTTTTTAATTTTCACTTCGTCTGTACGATCATCACGATTATCCAGGATGGACTTGTTCAAACAACGGGACGATTGAATGTCAGTTAAATGGATAAGGTAGTTTTTAATGCTATATTTCGTAAGTACGAACCTTTGGTTCGTCCGGACGAACACATGTCGGTTCAATGCAGGGGACGGTTTCAACTGCCATTAAAATGATCATAAGTTTTGAACATCCAGGATGAACGTGTGTTCATCTATACTATCATTTTGGTCAAAATTTTGTACAAAAGGATGCTTGGTAAGTTGTGTGATTATGAAACGCTATTTTATTTTGGACGCATCCATTCGTCCATTTGAATTTTTTTCGTACGGGACGAATCGATTTCGTATGGGAGGAACGTAAAATTTCATCTGTACAAACAGTTATTTTTCAATAAATTGGAGGGCTTTTGAACTCAAAAGTAATCACTCACGCATCACTTTCAAAACCTTTCGACCTTTAGATCCTTTGCAATGGCAAGTTCAAGCAACAGAAAAAAGACTCTAGCTAAGGGACCACCTAGAAACTCTTCCGATAACTTTCTTTCCAAAGCCAATGAAGTGTCTTTTCCAAGATTCATGTCTGCTAAGATCACCCCCTCTAGAATTCTTATCCAGAATCAACTGACATTTTAGGTAATGAACTTGTTTGCTTCAACTTAGTTTGGTTTCATCCTATCCCTAGTTTATCTCTACAACAAAGAAACCTTTCACTATTTCCTGGCAAACATGTCTTTCAACTCCGACAATTCTGTCATCTGTTCCTATGTCTTTAAGAAAAACGTTTAAATCACCAAAGCTGACCTAGGAAACTTTTTGAACTTAAGGACTAAGGGAGCTAGAGCACATACCTTGACCACCACTTTTGAATATGAATGGTCTAAAATTAATAAAAGTGATTAGAGGAATTGTTTTTAACGACCATATACCTAAAGTTTCCAATCTCGTTCGTTATGCTTGTGTCATCCAGCATGTTCTTAGAACTTCTATAATTCCAAAAGCTGGTGATATAATTAATATTACTCCTCTTCTTTCTATAGTATCTTTCTTGATCATGATTGAAGAACCTATAGATGAAGCCCAACTAATCCTTGACTATCTTTATGGACTCTCTGAAATTGGTCATGTCGAACATAAAAGAAAGAAGAACATTGCCTTAGGAAATCTGGTTGCCTACATTCTGGATATGAAATATAACTTGGTTCATCCTGATCAAGATTTTGAAGAACGGCTCTACTACAACGACGGGTCATTTAGAGAAATCTTCAATAAAGAAGAACCAAGTAAAACACATGTCATTAGTGATATTGAGGAAGAACATGAAGCTGCCCTGCACCTGCTAATGAACCAAATTATTAGGATTTGGTTCAAAGATTTAACTGTTTAGAGACTCACTTTGATCAAAGGTTTGATCAAATTGAAGCTCATATGCAGCAGCAGGATATACAGTACGCTCAAGATATGGGATTTATGAAAGAACAGATAAATGATATAAATTCCAATATGCTTATTATCAATAGCTATTTCAACTTCTTCAGTGCTGCACCTCCTCCTCCTCCTCCAGATCAGGGTTCATCTAAGTGACACATGTACTTATTTTTGTTGTTTTCTTTAGTTGATGTGTTAGTTTTTTGTTTTAGGAAAATGTGATGTATTTTCTTTTCGTTTGATGTTTTTGTTTTTGAATCTTATGTCGTATTGATATCATTTGCCAAGATTGTAATATCCTTTATTTTGATATCAATATAAGTTATCCTTTTTTTTATTTAATCTTATTTTTGAAATGTGTGTTAGTCCATATGACAATCGTTATATTTTTTTAATCTTAAGAGTGTTATACTTTGAAATACAAGTTAAAATTAAATTCATTAGAAAATCTAATTTTTCTAAATTTAAGTTTTGCTTATAACTTGATGTAATTAAGATTGTCAATTTCATGTCTCTTATTTTGACTACATTAATGTCTAATATTATTATTGCAATTATGATGTTTTCTTATTTTGTATTTCACTTATCAATAAGTATTTATGCACTTAGAAAAAATTGAAATTTTTTATTATTGATTTTGGAAAGAATACGATTACTCTAAAAAAAATGTACAAATGTACAAAAATCAAAAGAAATGCCCAAAGGTTTGCAATTTGTAAAATATGCATAAAATAAGCTCACAAATAAAAAGATGCACAAAAAATGTGCCACAAATTTGAAAAAGATATGCAAAGAGCCACATGTGGTAGTTACTTCTTTCCATAATCTTTTAATATCTTAATTCAAATTGATCTTCAGTACATTTATATTTCATATTGAAATTTGAAATATATAAATTTTTTACTCATCCTTTTTGTAATGATTTTATCTATTTTAGTGTCTAAATTAACTAATGTTTTTTATACGTACTTTTTTTTATCAATGTTATATCTCTTCTTAAATTCTATGAATTACTATATTTTGCCTAATACTTTGATTTTATTTGGAAAATTTATTTCAATCACTTTCAAAGATTAATAATCAAAGGATTATCATATGACTGCTTACATTTATGGTCTTTTTCTTCTTCTCTTTTTGCTATTGTCAAAAAGGGGGAGAAAATATTGTTTGTTCATATCTTTTCACTCGTATTTTTTTTGTATCCTTATTCGTATCATATTTCTGTTTCGTAGTAGTATTTTTGTTGCATTTTTAAGATTAAAAAATGGGAAAAAGTTAAAATTGTTGTGCGAAGCCTCCTTATTTTTCATATGATCATCAATTCAGGGGGAGTTTAGGAGATTCTTAAAATTTGAAATTATACAAACAATAATTGTTTTGCCATCATCAAAAAGGGGGAGATTTTTAAGAGAGCGGCTATTTGCAAGTTTTATATTCTTGCAACTTGTATAGTTTTGATGATTTCAAATATTATTTTTTTATGTGTTGATATCTCCTAACACTTTTTAGAATATTTGTTTTTGCTCTTGTGTGAACTAACACTTTCAGGAAAATCAAACCCCAGACTACTGAAGACGTCAAATGAAATTCAGCATGAGATATTTTGTAAATTGAAGCTTGTAATTTTCTTTGAATTAAGTTTAAGAGGGAATGATCGTAATTGAGTTAATAAACACACACACACAAACACACTTGAGGTGATCTTTAAAAAATTATAAATCGTACGGGACGAACACAGTTCATACGGGGCGATTAAGTCAGTTATCTCCTCGGAAGAGCAATGGAACGAACAGGAAGCCCAAAAATTTTTCCTAAGTCCTTACCGTCCAGGACAAATTTTTATTCGTCCCAGGACAAAATCTCTTCTGGAAAATTTTTGTTCAGATGAAATTCATATTCGAGTCAGGATGAAATGCTCTCTGGAAAATTTTCGTCCACAGGAATTTCTAATTCGTCCCAGGATGAAATGTCCACTGGAAAATTTTCATTTAGACGAAATCCATATTCGTTCCAGGATGAAATGCACTCTGGAAAATTTTCGTCCAGAAGAATTTCCAATTCGTCCTAGGATGAAATGTCCTCCGAAAAAATTTCGTCGAGATGAACTAATATTCATCCCAGGACGAAGTGAACCGACTCTTGAAAAAAAATTGGCGACTTACTGTAGATTTTGGAACCAACTTATGGTATAACCCTTCGTATCGGACGAACCTTTTTCGTACGAGATGATTATTGGTTACGAAGTCAGTTCGTGCCAATATACATTAGGTTCGTTTCCAACCGAAATAAGTAACATCATCCGGGATGATCCACGATCGTACGGGACGATCCACTGCTGTCAGACTTGAATTTTAGCAGTTTTTGGACGAATTTTTGTGTCTTTCCTATATAAATTCCAATATAAACTGCCACTTAATCTTTTTGCCTACTGATCTTCATGCCAATTGAAAGGAGAGTGAAGGAGAGAGTGTTAGAGAGTGTTTGAAGGAGAAATCTTACTTCTGGAGGGTGAAGGTTTCACTTGGTACTCAAAGGTAAGAGTCCCTACTTTTTATTTTTGATTACTTCACTCTTTTCTCTTTTCCTTCTAGATTTCTTATGAAGAAGATCTGTCAAGAAGATTTGGTTCTCTACCGACACTTGGAGAGTGTGAACAGCCGAAGGGTTCTCTGCCCACACTTGGAGAGTGTGAACAACCAAAGGGTTCTCTGCCCACACTAGGAGAGTGTGAAAGGACTAAAGGTTCTCTGTCTACACTGTGAGAGCGTGAAAGGAGGAACAGTTCTCTGCCAACACTAGGAAAAGTGTAAAAGGATGTCGGTTCTCTACCGCACCGGGTAGTGGTGGAAGAGAGTTTTGTAAGGGCTTCTCCACCTTGCTGTGGGTGCAAAAGGGGAGTCATGTTTGGTACTAGTGCAATACTCGGAGGGTGCCTCCGGGGAGTAGATGTAGGTCGTGTTTGACCGAACCACTATAAATCTCGTGACTTTTGTTTTTCCGCTTCTTTTATTTTGTTTTTGTTTTACTGTTTCTAACTTGTGATTGAAAAAAATTTTCTATAAAATTCACTAAAGTTAAATTCTTGGTTTTAAATTTTAAAAGAGGGTAAAATTTTTAAATACCAATTCACCCCCCTCTTGGTTAGCCGCTAGGACATAAGCTTAGGTTTAACAACCTAATTCATAGTGAACAAGTTTCAACGTCGTTCCCACTCTTTCTCACTCTATATTAGTCATGTTCTCCCATTTTATCTCTCCCTCTCTCAATCTCTATATCTCTTACTCTTTCTTCCTCTTATTCTCACTAAATCTCTACCTCTCTTGCTCTCTCCCTTTCTTACTCTATTTCTTTCTCTCTTTACTTTCTCTCATTATCTTTATCATGCACACTATCTTTATCACCTTATATCTCTCCTTCTCTCTCTATTTCCTCCTCTCCATTCACTCTCTCCCTCACCCTCTAAACCTCCTTATAAATAAATCTCTTTTTCTTTCACTATCATCCCTTCTTTATTCTTGCCTCAATTTCTATATCTCACTCTCTATGCATCTCTTGCCCTCTCACTTTCATTATCTCTCATCTCTCTCTTTTTGCTTTATCTTCTATCTCTCTCTCTCCTTATATTACCCTTCTATTATGCTCTCTAACTAAATTTCCCACACACTCTCGCTCTCGCTCCCTCTAACTAGCTTAACCTAACCGAATTAAAGATAATTCTTATTTAAAATCCTCCAAATAATAGAACAACTGGAAAAATAATACAAGGCAACAAGATCTAGAATAACCAAACCACGAAAACACTTTGGCTTACACACATCCTTTCATGCAATATTATGCATTTTCTTAGCATTAACATAAGAAAGAAAGAGCAAATATTATAAATTTAAGGAAAAAATATAAAAATAACAATACATCAAATCCAATAAGTAATGTAATTGGTAATAGTAAATTTAAGAAATCAATGTCTTTACTTAAATTAGAGTTCCTTAGCCTTCCAACAAAAAAGCAAATTAATAACTTTATTAAGCAATGGTTTAAACACAG
This sequence comes from Dendrobium catenatum, assembly GCF_001605985.2. NCBI lineage: Eukaryota > Viridiplantae > Streptophyta > Magnoliopsida > Asparagales > Orchidaceae > Dendrobium > Dendrobium catenatum. The sequence goes on along the minus strand of NW_021322233.1, from coordinate 277,797 downwards.
AACCAATAAGCCTTTTGGTAGAAACATGAAGACCCAAATATTTCATACTACGTTGAGAATTAGAAATATTTTAAATCTGACAAATACTATCCGCAAAAATAGTAACCTTGGAAAAAATTCCCAAACTTTTATTTTGATTAACAAAGAGAGCATAAAAAGGAAAGAAATAATCCAAAATATCCTCTAATTTTTTCGCATTCAGAGCCAAGGCTTTTCCAAAAATCAAAACATCATCAGCATAAAGTAAATGAGAAATATAGTTATTAGCAGCCACTATACCCTCAAAATTAGTATCAAAAGATATATCTTATATGAAATTAAATGATGCATCCATCACAATACAAAATAACTAAGGAGATAGAAGATAATCTTGACGAGAAGAGGAGCAAAATAACCCTTCTAAGGAACCATTAAGATCAATAGAAAAGAAAATTTCCTCAATGCAATCTTTAATCCAAGAAATAAAGCAATCAGAAGAAATCTTTTTGAGCCTGTCTATATATATAAAAAGTTCTAGTAATGATGTCGATAGAGTTATGAATTTTAAGTTTAGCATATAATTACTTTACATCAGCCTAATAATTGAAGTCACTCAATACTTCTGAAGCTAATAAAATATTATCCGTAGAAATTCTCTATTTAATAAACCTATACAGACTAAGGTGAATAATATAAGGCAAAATAAATTGTATTCTATTAGCCAAAATTTTAGCCACCGTTTTATAAAAATATTGCATAGAGAAATAGGTCTGAAACAATTAAACCAAGAAGCGTGATCACTTTTAGGAATGAAAGCAATAGTATAAGCTTTAGCTGCCCTAGGCATTTTATAAGAAGAGAAATAATGCAAATAGATATATAAAAAAAAGGTTCTAAAATATTCCAGTAATTTTTTGAAAATTCAAATGTAAAATCGTCAGGCCTAGGAGCCAATAAAGGAGCTTTTTTTTTTTTTTGAAGAATGCTAAAAAACTGCATAGAAAGAAAAAGAAAGCCTAGATGCAAACTATTGAGAGTGAAGAATACTATCACACTCTTCCTTCACCATATTACAAAAGGAAGACGGTAGTTCACTCTCACAAAATAAGTCCCAAATAAAATCAGTAGAAAGAGCATGATTAGCACAAAAATCTGCTAATCTATTACAACTACAATTAACCCAATGAAAAATCACATTATTTACCTTACTAAGAAAAGAAGAATCTTCAATAGCCAATTTTCTGTCCATATTTTTCGGTATACTGTGCACTTTGTGAAGAATATCAATAACATTTTATTATCACCTTAAAATTTTTGTAAGAGCAGAAACAACGGACAATTCCAACTTAGCAATGTCCCAATGCGTTTTCTGTATTCCAAAAGCTAATAGGAACCTTCCTTTCTAATCTCTAATAATGCCGCCAATACCAGCCTCATAATTTCCCTTAAGAGAAGCATAAAGGTTAATCTTAATCCAATCGGGTGGAGGAGGTTGCCATATATCAAAAGATAGCCCAGGGGACTGATTGACAACCCAATTATCCGATTGAATAAAATTAAAACAGTCTTGATTGATAAAGCTGAGAATAGAAGTAGCAATAAACACATTGCTTTCTTCAGGATTCCCAAGCATAAATTTGTTCCTATTGTTCCAAACAAACCAAATAACAGTGAAATACAACTTTACCATCACCATATTATCGTCATTAAGCCTCTATAGTCTAGCTAAGCACTCCTCCCATCCATTGAAAACGGGTACCTGAAATCCCCAACCTCTCAACACATACAACACTTCTCGAAGTTTACAACAGCTGGATGAAATGTGATTGATATCTTCCAAGACATCACACCCCAATAGACAAAAAGAATCATCAGAAAGCTTCCTCCGAAAGAGGAATGCACCTGAGGGCAGAGCATCCGAAAACAGCCTCCAAACAAAAACCTCCAACCTTGGATTCAAACCCAGTTTGTAAATCCAACTGAAAGGAAAAGCCTCTTCTAGGTTTTTATACCTGTCTTCCATAATTAAAGCAGAAATGGACTTTCCAGACATCTTATGTTTAAATTCCATGCAATCCTTAGACATATAGGGAAAAATCTGAACTTTATAGATAAGATCCAGTAGCTCAGCCCCAAAGAACTATCTGAGTTTCCCATAGTCCAAGCAGCCTTCAATAATGAAGAAATCCAGAGTAACATCATCATCCTAAAAATAACCAACAAACGTTGGCCATTTGATTTGAGGCTTGTCCAAAATCCAAATGTCCTTCAACACTTTAATTTTAAGACCATCACCAATTCTCCACCTGACATGATCCCTTAGTGCACTCCATCCAGAAATTATGATCTTCCAAGTAGAGGAACTACTCCTATGCAGCCCATAACTCCACCAATTGACTCCATACTTAGCAATAAGTTGTTTGCTTAAAAGAGAATCAGGTTTATCAATCAATTTACAAGAAAATTTGGCTCTCATAGCATTCCTCCTAGCCACAGCTGAATGAACATCCCAACCCCCAAACTGTTTAGTCTTACAAATTTGATCCCACACCACATAATGAAAACCCTTCTTACCATCACATTTGTTCCAAATAAAATCTCTACAGATCTTCTCAAATTCCAACAACGTCTTCATCTGAATATGAGAGTGAATCATGCTAAAAACTGGAAGAGAAAGATATACTGACTTGATCAAAACCAGTATTGCTGCTAATGAGACATATCTATGTCCCCAAGAATTAATTTTCTTACTGGATTTATCGAGTAAACTCTGAAAATCCGCCTTCCTTAAGCGCCTCAATGCCAATTTGATGCCCAAATACTCAAACTCATCCACTAACTTAATGCCAATAAATCTGGAAATCTACATCCTCCTCCTTCTGTCCACCGAGTTACCACAGACCTGGGAGGATTTATGGTAATTAATGTTTTGACCAGTCCACTTACAATAATCCTCAAAGATCTTTCTAACCATCTTCATGACGTTCATTTTGGCTTCCAAAAACAACAATATATCATCTGCAAATAACAGGTGAGAAATCTTCTGGGCATTAGAAGAGATCCTAATACCCACATCAGTATCCCTACCACGAAAGGCGTTAGAAAGCAGTTGGGAGCAAAGGATAAAAAGAAAGGGAGAGAGAGGGCATCCTTGATGAAAGCCACTCTTCCCCTCAATCCAACTAGAATTAGAACCATTGATCACAATAGAAAATCTTGGATCTTTTATACATTCTATCAACAAATGAACAAACCTGGAAGGGAACCCCAATTCAATCATCATTCTCTCCAAAGTAGACCAGCACATGCTATCATATGATTACTCCATGTACACTTTGATTGCCAAGAATCCATTACATGCTTTAGAAAATCTCAGTTTATTAAAAACGTCTTGAGCAGAAGAAGATGGTCAGAAATGGACCTACCCTTCACAAAAGCCGCTTGTTCTTCAGAAATACTTCTTGGTATAACTACCAACAATCTGTTAAGCAAAACGTTAGCAACAATTTTATAAATTGAATTGCATAAACTAATGGGACGGTAAGCCGAAGGGATGCTGGGATAAGAATATTTAGAAATAAGCACAAATAAGGTGTCTTTCCATTCCTTATTCATAGAACCAGTAAGAAAAAATTGATGCACAGCTCTAACAACAGCCACTCTAATAATGTTCCAAAAAGCTTTGAAAATGGAAAAAGTGATCCCATCAAAGCTCGGAGATCTGGTACTGCCTAGATTCTGAATAACATCTATGATTTCATCTTCATTTAACTCCTTATTCAACAAGATTTTATCACGGTTCTACAAAGAAAGCCATGGTTCAGGCCACCCAACAAAGTTACGATTTCTAGATTTCCACTTCACCTGAAAAAACTTCATGAATACCTCCTTAATCTCTTTTGGATCATCAGTCAGCACTCCCTCAGCATCCTTAACTTAAGAAATCCTGTTGACATTTCTCCTAGAATTGGCAAAATAATGGAAGAATTTGGTATTTGCATCACCATCCTTAATCCACTTCGCTTTTGCCCTTTGCTTCCACTACGTATTTAGATTATTGAGCACAACATTAAGTTCTTTAACTTTATCTTTGAGTAACCAAAGCCTCTCCTCCGTCAACCACCCAAGCCTAGATTCTTCCTCTTGCAACATCAGAATTTCAGCTTTTAATCTGTCTTTCTCCAAAGAGAAATTCTTCAATCTAGCCTTGCTCCAATAAAATAAATCTTTTAAGGTCTTTTTACACTTTTTATTGAGAACCTCCATGTCATCCCCCAAAAAGGGTCTCCTCCACCTACTAGTAGAGCTGTCAACATTTGACCCGACCCGAACCGTACCCGAAAATTTTGGGTTTGGGTCAACCCGAACCCGAATCGGGTCGGGTTCGGGTTAGAGATTTCGACCCGTTTTTAAAACGGGTCAGGTTAGGGTTGACCCGGCGACCCGCCGGGTCGGGTCCGGGTTCGCATTTTCGACCCGTTTACCTAATTGGGTCGGGTTAGGGTCAACCCATTTGAACCTGGGTTAGTTCCGGGTTCGACCTGAACCCGACCTGTGACCCGAAATTGACAGCCCTACCTACTAGAGACAATACTCTCAATAGTCTTATAGGAAAGCTAAGTATCTTCAAACTTCAAACAACTTCTACCTTTACATACCGACTCAAACATCTTTAGTACAATCGAACAATGGTCCGAACCAACTCTAGCAGGATGTCTAATAAAAGTAATTTTGATTTTGTTGATGGCCAAGGAGTTAAGAATACACCTATCAAGTCTTTCCAGGATCCTTTCTCCTCCACTCTTGTTGTTGCACCAAGTGTACCTAGGACCAACAAACACAACTTCATGATAGTCGTTCTCATTCATGAACTTCATCATATCCAATGAGCCTTGAGTGAATTTAAACCTTATACCACTCTTTTTATCTTCTTGAGCCAAGATGCAATTAAAATCCCCTCCCACAATAGAAGGAATATCTCTATGGGAAACCTCCTGAACGAGCTCCCAAAGATACCTTCTTTTAAGAGACTCCTTACTAGCATAAACCGTAGAAATCATCCAAACTCCTCTATTAAAGATATTGAGATCACCAATAACACACTGATCTGAAATTTTTAAAACAGAAAAGGATGCCACATCCGATCCCATAGTACCATTATACCATCAGAAAGCCCTTCAGAAGGAAGAAGAAATAATCCCAACCAAGCCCCATCATCCTTACAAACAAATCTCTATCCATAGAAGAAATTTTAGTTTCAATCAACCCTACAAAGAAAACTTTGTAGTCTTTAATAATCTCCTTTAAGAAGAGGGAGGCCTCTCTTTTCTTCGCCCCCCTACAGTTCCAGAATATAATAAATTCCATTAAAAAAGTTTGGGGGAAGAGCCCCCACGTTTCTTCTTCAAACCGCCATCCACATTTCTACCCCTTGGATTGTTTTTAATATGTCCCAAATCTTTAAGATCTTTAGCAAGCTTACATTTCACCATTTCTCCACTAGAAACAACCTCCTTCTCCATTCTCCCAGCACAATTACTCTCCTCACATCCCTTGCTATTCCCAGTACCATCAGGACTCCCAATAATGGGAGGAATTCCTTCCTTCTTAAAATCCCCACACCCTCCAGAATAGATTTTAACACAAAATCTCCTATTCCAATCTCATCCACACCATCCAACATAGCATATTTATTTAAAATAGCTGGAATAACAGGGGTATTAACAATAGAAAACATACCATTGATCTTTGGAGGAACATCAGTAGAATCATCAGCCTCTAACACAGATTCTTCCATACAAGCAGAATTACTTACAGAAACCACCACATCCTCTTCACCAGGTATCTCCCCTTCTTCCAGGTGATTATCTACAGCAACACCATCCTCCTTGTGAAAATTAACTTTATCTTGATTTACATTCCTTGCCATTTCATCATGAGCTCCAGCCATTTTCATCCACTATTTCTTCACAGAATTTGTTTTGTCCTTCTGAATAACAGGTCTTCGATTAATCTTCTTCTTCACCATAATCCAAGGACCATAAGAGGGATCAGCAACCTCTTCATGAACATTTTCCACCTCCTTGGCTTCCATAGACACACCACCATTCATCTCCTTGCCAGAATTCCCATTAGCCTTCACTATACAATCAGTTTTAAGATGCCCCACCATTCCACATCCATTGCAAAGAGTTGATATTTTCTCATACTCAAATATTTGAAAGAATTTCCCATAGATGCTTTCAACCCATACTCCTAAAAGAAGGCACTGATCCAGCCTTACCCTCACACAAACTCTAGCGAATTCCCTTTTCCCCCAATGAAACATATTTTCATCCATCATCAAAGGTATGTTTTCACTCTACAATTTAGCCTTTTTGATGATGGCAAACACTTTGAGGATCAATACTAAAAACATGGAAAGCTTTCAAATTTTAGAAAAGTATAAGTACAACCATACTACTCCCCTTTTTAACATCTCAAAAAGGAGAAGGAAACTAAAAACAAACTAAAGCAATTAGAACTACAAGTAAAACACAATGCAAAAAAAAATAAACTACAGAAAATAGATGCTAAACTAGAAAAATGAGGGACCCTGATCATCAGATGGAGGTGTTGGCGGTAGCTACTGGAAGTAACTGGACAGGGCAGTGAACTGTGAGCCAAACCAGACCATATCCTGGTCGTGCTGCTGTTGCTAGTGTGCAGCATAGGCATCGAAATAGGCCATGTCCTCATCGTGCTGCTGGTGGTGGTAAGCTACGAAAGTGTCGAACTGAGCCTCCAAGTGATCAAATCTCTCTACCAACTTATCCAGCTGTGAGTTCTGGCAGAGAGGAATGGGTTCAGGAACAAGAGTGGAAGCCTCCTCCTCGACCCCCTGAGCTTCCCCATCCCCTGGGTAGAGACGAGTACTATGGAGGATAATGAAAGAATTGTTTGAGTAGAAGGGAGGCTGAAGATCGTGACGAGCAGGATATTAAAGTTGATATTTGTTTTCTAGAATATAAGCTATGATGTGTCCTAAAGTAAGGTTGGGTTTCCTCTTATGACATGGATCATGGATTGTTGTCAAATGACCAATGTATCAAAAGATCAGGTCAGTAGCATTAAACTCTCTATGGGCCATGATGTAAAAGGTAGTAAGTGAAAGAAGTGGAGTGATGTCGATTCGGTCCCCATCTTTTTGAATAATGGAAGTGCGAAGGACATGTTAGATTGTCCTAGCATCTTTGAGTAAAGAGCTAGTCTCTCCAACATAAAAGGGGGAGTTGGTGTGGCGAAGAAAGTGGTTTGAAAAGGACTAATTATAGTCAGGATCAGAGACAATGATATGTAGCTTATCCCTAGTGGTGGATAGCTGCAACAGTTCAACACAGTACTGATATGTGATCTCGACAGGGTGTCAATTCATATAGGAAGTGGGGCAGTGTAGGAAGGATTTACTCGGAGGTTTGTGAAAATTCAAACAGAAGTTCAGATGAAATGGGACAGCGAGGGTAAGAATAAAGAACAGAGAAGTGTGAGTGAAGAGGTCTAATACAGGATATGAGAGGTGGACATGATTGATTATTCTGGAGAGAGTGATCCAGGATTCTTTGTACCGATGGTAGGCAGCCTGATCTTCTGCCTCCCTGAATCGAGCATCTAGTGTGGCCCTCGAGGAGCTTCCAGAGGTTTGTCGAACGCGCTTTCCACCAGCCATAAGCAAGGAACAACAAGCAAACAGAGAGTAAAAAGCAAAGGGAAAGGAGGTGTGAAGAAAAATGGCTGAATTCTGGCTGAATTTAAAAAATCGGCCGTATCATCCAGGACGATCATAGAATCGTCCAGGACGATCATGTTCAAGAATTTTGTATAGACCGATTGGTTAAAAAGGTGGTCTGATCATCCGAGCTGATCAGATATCACCAGGACGATTAGACATAGACGATCATCCTGAGGAGTTAGGCCGGACGACCATTGAAAAAGAAGATTGTCCAGGCCGATTAGGTGTATCGTCCAGGATGATGCTCAAGAATGAATCGTATAGTCTGAATTTAAAACGTTTTAAATCAAGCGCCACGTGTATCATCCAGGATGAAGAGTGGATCGGCTAGGATGATTGTCCAAAAATGGATCGTCTCGGGCAATTTTAAAGATATTAACCATATTGACATGTGGATCATGCAGGACGATCAGGTGTATCCACCAGGATGCTTTTCATAAAAGCAATGGCCAGGATGAATGTTTATCAGCCAAGATGATCAAGTTGATTGAAGCAGATGATGATAATATCATCCAGGACAATATGGGATCGTCCGGTATGATGAAGTTCAGCAAGTTTAGAAAAGTCTAGCAGGTAGATTTTTATGAGAGATGATCATATCGTCCAGAATGATAGGAATATCGGCCAGGACGATGTGACAAAATTGAATGTTTAAAGAAAAGATGGAGATGATCAGAGAAGTCTCAAAAATAATAAAAACAATATAAAAACAACAACAAAAACATAAAATCAAATAAAAGAGAAAAAAAATGTTTTTAATTTTTATATATTTTTTTTGAATTTTTAGTAAAGCATGCATATGATAAGTTTCCCAAATAACTAAATTTTAAAGATTTGAAAGATCAATGAGTTAAAGTCAAAATCTAAAAATGGTAGAATATCTGATCCTGTTAACCCTAGCTCGAATTTCTTTCAGGGCATAAATCGTCTTTTGAAAAAAAATTGCATAAATCAGAATAAACAAATTGGGTAAAAAGATGATCCATTCAAAACTTGATCCAAAGAAAAATAACTTATAGAATAATATACCAAAGCAATTTGTCTCAATCATGGTATTTGAAATCAGGCCTTTGAAAATATTAAGTAACCCATGAATTCTTCTAAAATTTTAAAAGTTTGAAACAGGGGTATGCTTGTCTTATGTGGGCTCATTTTATGCCTCTTGTCAATTTGAATGATGCTCTTTGTGCATCTTTTGATTTTTGATACACTTCTGTGTATATAAAATTTTCAATTTGACATCATTGCGCATCTTTTTGTTTTTGGCATTATTGGCCTTTTTATTTTTTGTTCTTGCAAGCTAGATCCCTTTTCAACAACTCTTAAAATATATTTAGTTGTGTGTAGATCTTCCAGATATTAGAGAAGAAAAACTCACTCTCTAATATAAGGAAGAATAGACCACAAAGCAGACTTTAACAATTATATGATATTTGCAATGACAAGATTTCATTTAACTTGAAAGATATATAAAAGCTTTTGAATATTATAAATATAAGGTAGAATACTATAGCAAGATAAAAAAGATCTTAATTTCAAAAATCAATTGTTAATATGAGATAGACTTTTGTTTAGAGAATAAGATTATACCACTAAAAGAGGTTAGAGGGAGGGAAACCATCAATGATGTTTCTCCCTTTAACCGATTTAGAGATGCTAATGATTGGCTATAAATATCAAAAATTTAAGAACTAGGAAAAATCATCATAAAGAAAAGAAAGCAAAAACAACTAAAATAACTAAAAAGAAACAAGCACAAAAGACAGAAAATAATGATGATCAACACATGCATTTCAAGAATTTATTAAGCAGCAAGTTTAAGCAATTATGAGTTGCGAGCCTCCATTTGTACAAGAATCATATGCTTCTCACGAGGTCTTTGGTGAGAGCAATCCTGCAAAAATCAACAACTGTCAGATTTAGGAACCCAAACAGGTTTGGGTCCCTTCTTATGAAAGGTAGAATGCAATGCATGTGTGTTATGCTGTAAATCATGCAATTTGGGTCTCCACACCCAATGTGTACTATGGTGAACAGTGCAAGGGTGTGAGATGTGTCCTAGCATGCCACATAAAAAGCATCTAACACCAGGAAAATGATTTCTTAAATGGTTTGGGTTATAATGCCTCTTCCTAGGTCTTGGCTTTATAACAAATGTGGGTGTCATCCAATTTCTCTTAATTGTTTCCATTTCAGTTTTAAACCTTGAATTAGTACTTCTAAAAGCATTATTTTCTATCCTCAAATTATGCTCCATCTGTTTAGATTTCTTAAAATCAGATTCAAGTGAGGTGTGTGAAGCTTTTAATGAATCATGCTCATTATTAATTCCAAATACTTTTTATTTAACTCATCAAATTCATCAAGTAGAGCCATATGATTTGAATCATTCATAGAATGATCTTTGAGAATAATTTCATGCTCTTTTTGTAAATTCAAAAGTTCCAATTTCAAAGTAGCATGAGTTTTCTTAAGTTTTTTGTATGATGCATGAATTTTTTCACAAATTTTAAACAATTGATCATAGATTGGTTTACATACCTCTTCTTCATCACTTTGATCAAGATGATCTTCTCCCATTAAGCACAAGTTTGTTGTCTCATTTTCAGGTTCAATCTCAAGTGAATCTGATGCAGATTCCACCTAGAACGCCTTTTGAACTTGCTTCTTATCCTTCCTGTACTTAGGTTTTTCCTCACTCCTTTTATTGCTTGAGTGGTCCTGGAGAGTAGGGAAATCAGTTCTAACGTGTCCAGGCTTCCTGCATTCAAAACAAATAACATCAAAAGATCCTTTAGAATATTTGTTATCCTTACCTTTTCTCCAATTTTGATGATGCTTGTGACTAATCCTTAGAAAACTTTTGAATTGCCTCGTGATTAAGCAATGTCATAGCTTTCAGAATCGGAAGAATCATAGTCCATTTTGTTGGCCTTCAATGTTATAGTTTTCTCCTTCTTTCTCTCACCTACATCATGATTTCTTTGATTCACCCCTTGCTCGAAAGAAATGAGTGGGCCAAGTAACTTATCAATCGAATAGGTATTCAAATCTTTAGATTCAGTGATTGCAGTGATTTTAGCATCAAAAGAGGAAGGCAAGCATCTCAAAATTTTGTTCACTTTTTCATAGTTTGAAAGTTCTCTTCCTAAGGCATGCAAAGAAGTTACAATTTGAGTAAACCTTGTATATATATCAAAAATTGATTCAGAAGGTTTCATACAAAAAAGTTCATAATCATGTAAGAGAATATTCAAACAAGATTGCTTAACTTCATTGGTTCCTTCATAAGTAATGCACAACCTATCCCAAATCTCTTTACCAGTAGAGCAAGTAGAAACATGCATGTAATCTTCAGACTTTAAAGCATAGAAAAAACAATTTAAACACTTCGCATTAAGTTGAGCTAAATCTCTTTCATCAAAAGTCCATTCAGTAAAAGGCACTTCCGATTTAATTCCATTAAGTTCATGAGAAGGTGGAGAATATCCTTCTTTAATAAACATGCACATGCGATAATCAGTTGATTATAAAAGTAGACATACGAGTTTTCTAAAAATCAAAAGGTTGATTGTCAAACAAAGGTGGTCATGTAATAGAATATCCTTCAGTTGTATTACGATTCTCAAAGTTAGCCATGAATCTAAATTCAAAATTTTTTTAAACTCATTTTTTATGAATCCCGCTCTGATACTACTTGAAAGTTTGTTAGGGATGTTAGGTTCTTATGAACTGGTCCAAGGCTAACCAAGAGGGGTGGGGGGGTGAATTGGTATTTTAAAAAATCTTCTTACAACCAAAGCACAAAAAAGTACAAACCAAAATCACCATAGAAAATAAGTGCTGAAAAATTAAATGTGGAAGCATAAAAAAGAACATAAGGGTTTATAGTGGTTCGATCAACTCGACCTACATCCACTCCCAGGAGGCGCCCTCCGAGTATTGCATTTCCATAGTGACTCTCCTTTTGACCCCACAGCAAGGCGGAGAAGCCCTTACAAAAACCTCCTTTTAGCCACCCCCGGCAAGGCAGAGAACCCAACTCCTTTTGCTTCCTCCTGAAGCAGGTAGAGAACCATGATCAATCGCTGATGCTTACCTCTCCCAACCCTTCTAAGGACAAGAGACTCTAGTGGAAGAAGAAGTGGAACAATGCTTGGAGAAACCCTTGTGAATCTCCCTCATAAGCTCTCCCTCACAAGATTCTCTCTCTCTCTCTTTCTCTCCTCTAGGCTTTCTCTGGTCAAGACAGTAGCAAAAGATTATTCAAAACATTGAACAATACCTCTTAAATACAAGAGCTTCAAAATAGCTCATTAATTGCAAATAACCGACATTATCATCCAGGATGATAGGTATATCGTCCTGTATGATCAATACAATTTGAGCCTAATCATCCGAGACAAGCTTGGATGAATAGAAGAAACTTGTTCATATCACCCAGGACGATAATAAATCATCCTTTATGACTAGTTCAAATCATAGACTATTGGCTAGACAATCGCTCTGAAAAGAGTTCTAAACGATTCCAAAATAGCTTGATCATCTTGGACAATCTCACGATCATCCCGGACGATTAGTTCAAATAAGAAAGAAATTGTCTAGAGCATCGCCCGGAATTTGAGCTGACCAATCCTGATCGTCCAGAGGCAACTAAGGTTTTTTGAACTGATCGTCTAGGCTAATCTTACGATCGTCCAGGATGATGTGACCGTATCAATCATCCTTAATTGCTTTCCTTAATTGCCAGATTAATTTAGGCATAATTATATCAAATCGTCCAGGCCGATATACGATTGTCTTGGCCGATTTCCAAAAATAAAGAATGCCTAAATAGATCATGGCGGCTGATTATTTCTATTTTTAGCCTATCATCCTGGCCAATATATGTATCGTCCAGGACGATCGGCTAATGATGGCTGCCTTAACAAGATGCCCTGATTAGGATTTCTATTTTGAACCCGATCGTTTAGGACGATAATAATATCGTCCGGGATGATGTGAGTAACAATAGAAATTCTAAGTCAGACAGAAAAATTATTCAAGTGTGTGTGTGTAGGGTTACTTAGCATCAGAACACTTCAAAGATTATATTTGACTCAAGAAACGGAAGAAGAAAATTACTGACAGACTCAGACCTAGTCTATCCAATCTTGAGCTGGTTCTTATTGCCATCCGATCTTGTTGTCCTAAAAAGTTAGTAGCCAAGGCAGTCGTAGAGAAACAAGAGTATTTGCTAACATAAAAAATCATAATTCATGAAAAAATAGGTTTGGAACACCTCTAACTAAGTAGACATAGGAGCATGACAGCCTGAAATGACAAAACCATGAGATCTTAATTGGGCCCGCCTTTATTTCCCCCATCACCAGTTTTACATTTTTGGTGATAAACTCTAAAGTTCAAATTTCAAAATCCAAACCATAAAAATATTGCTATTATATGATAGGTACATAAACTATGTGACCTCTTTAATAACTAGCCTTAATTTAAACTTCTCTCTTGTTATCATGAGGGGTAAATAACTATAAAGTCTTGCGCATATAGGAAACCAGAACTCAGATCATAAAGTCCTCATAAAATGAGGGTGGATCTCTAGGTAATGTCTTATCTAAAACCTAAACTGCGATTTGATAATTTATTTGGAACCTAATCTGGTTAAAACTCTCTACCATCATCATTACACATACACTCAAAAGAAAAATAGACCGATGGTGTAGAGGGACCGGGGTCATCACAAACAAAATAGAATTTTTGGCGCCCAAATATTTCTAGCAACTCCACTAGGGATTGGTTTCTTATTCCATATTTGGCTAGTCATATAAATGTTATATTAGCAACAAAATTTAAAATGATAATATTGAGCTCTATACAGTGAACATCAAGACTTAACACTTGGTCCCTATGTCCAAAAAGTCATTATTGAAAGGCCCTGGAAGAGGTAAAAGAAAACATATATTATGATGGTAGAGCAAGGAAAGAGTCATGATATGTATGATGAGCATCAGGATGTGACACTTGGATGCATATTTAAGAATCCACAACAGAAAGGTCCCGACATAAGGGAAAATAAATATAGAGATCAACATCTCTAGAAAAAAAAAAAACACACACACACACACACACACATATATATGTGTATATATATATTGTTAATTCAGGGACTGTTTTGCCTGGACATATGCTGAAATACTCGGCTTATCCCCTAATGTAGCAGTTCACATATTGGTCATGAAACAAGATGCAACACCCATTAAATAAGATCCAGAGAATGAGATTGGAGATTGAGGAATAAGTGACTGTCGAAACTAAGAAGCTTATAGAGGTAGGCTTCATCCATGAGAAGAAAATATGCTAATTAGATCACCATTATCGTTCATGTCAAGAAGAAGAATGGTTAGATTTACATATGTATTTACTAGTGAGATCTTAACAAGGCATGTCTAAAGGACAACTTTCCACTTCCAATATCAAAATTGTTAGTTGACTTAACCCTCTCCATCTTCTTAGCGATAAAATCGGTCAGAAATGTATCCCAACTACTGATTCTGGTCTCCCAGATAGACTACAAGAGAAAAAAAGAAAAGCTGTAATCGATGGGTTGGTAATCGAAGCATGGGATGCATATTTGACAGGTATGAATGGTCATGTTTCCTCTAATAAAAATAAGAATGGGGGTGATCAAGACATGATGGTGAAGCGATATATAAAGAATTAATACATTTGCACTCGTATTTCATTCTCTCTGTCTTCTTTAGTTCTTAATCAAACTTAATAAACCATTTGACATAGTCCAACAATGATTCAGAAGGAGAAATCACCAAAACGCATAAAAAATGACATGAATTTTAACTAAAGAGATAAACAATGCTTAATTAAATTTTTTTAAAATTTTTCTTTTGTTTTCTTTTCTTCTTTTTCTTTTTCTATTTTACCTTTTTTATCTTTTATTTTTTTTATAACAAGGAATAACAATAGAAAAAAAAAAATAAAATAAAAGATAGCTATAATTATCTTAAAAACTAAAACTCTGATACCAAGATGATATGAACTACACCAATAATTTGAGGAAACCTAATACTCGATTGTGCAGAAGTCCTATATCTTACAGAAAAAGATTGAGAGCCTTACCCGTTACCAAACCTGATGAAAAATGAAAAATATGAAAGACTTAAATTCCATACCTAAGAACCTCTCAGCAATTCAAGGTGATAAGTTTCAATTATTGAACAGCATAAGCTAACTTGATAAGTTCATGAGTTCTTTTAGGAACCTAGAGGAACACAAAATCTCACAAGAATGTATTTTTCTAAAAATTCCTATCAAATTTGTAATAAGACATATAGATACTTGCAATAAACCTCGAAGATAAGTACAAATATTAATATATCTTTAAAACAACATAAAAACTAACAAAAAAAGAGTCTCCGCATTTTTAAAATAACAAAGTGAGCAGATTAAAAGTAAGTGATATGATTCAATGTATTTAAACTTCCTAAACCTAAAATCAAGTTCCCACATATCGTTAGTCATTACCATGTTCATTTCCCTTTTAATTTCCATGAAATTTAGCAAATACAAACTTATTAATGAGCCTCTTTAATACCTCCTTACTAGTTATGAAAGTATAAAGATTAACCACCACCGCAATTATCTTGATGACATGGACTAGACTTTCACTATTTAAATTATTTTGGTTTTTTTAGGATCAGCCCATTTCTCTTCGATTTACACATTTAGTGCTTCCTTAAAATACTTAAGTCTGAGTCTTGTAATTAGGCCACTAGGAAACAACAAAGGATATTGTGCTTCATTTTTATATGCATGCTCATCATGTGCAACTCATTGGTTTGCATCACTTATATATATATATATATATATATATCTTGCACTCATTATCTTGATCTGTTTATCACTTCCTCTCTATTTACTCTCTATTAACTATCCCCCTCACCCTATGTACCTCCACATAAATAAATGTCTTTCTCTCTTACTCTAAGTCCTTCTCTGTCTCTCTCTATCTATTTCATTACCTCCCCATCTCTCACTTTCACAATCTCTTCTCTCTCTCATCCTTTCTCCTAAAATATCCCTTTAATTTTCCTTCTCTCTCTCTCACATATACACATAATAAGTCTTCTCTATCTCACTCTTACAATCTCACTTCCTCCTTCCCTCTATCTCTCTCTCTAACTTTATCTTAGTTCTCTCTCTCAGTCTCCCTCCCTCTCTCTATTAGCCTCGCACTCTCTCTTGCTTCACTCTCTATTTAAAACTCTCTCTCCCACTCC
This sequence comes from Dendrobium catenatum, assembly GCF_001605985.2. Lineage (NCBI taxonomy): Eukaryota > Viridiplantae > Streptophyta > Magnoliopsida > Asparagales > Orchidaceae > Dendrobium > Dendrobium catenatum. The sequence continues at coordinate 261,759 of NW_021322233.1, read as the reverse complement.
CATATCTCCTTCTTTATCACTCTCATGCTACCACACTCTTGCTCTTTCTATCTTGTTTCCATCTCTTTTTATAACTCTCTCTCTCCTCACTCCCTCTCTCTTTAATATATCTCTATCTCTTTTCATTTCTTTATCTTCTCTATTACACATTTTTCCCTCCTATCAGTCTCTTTTTATTTCTCTCTATCTCACCCACATTTCTCCCTCTTTCTCTTCTTGCTCTCTCCCCTTTCATTCTCTCTCTTGCTTTCACCATCTTCCAAAAAATAGATGTTCTACACCCATCCCCTTAAGATATATCTCTCTCTTTATTTTCTTTATTTTTATCTCTATCTTCTTTTCTATTACTCACTCTTCCTCTTTCACTTACCCTTTTTTCCACTCTCTTTCTATCCAACTCCGTTCATATCCCTCTAAAACATCTTCTCTCACTCACTCACCCTTTCTAGCCTAGCTTCTCCCCCTCTCACTTTCTCATACACCTTCTATCTCCCTCTCTCATTGTATCCTTCACTCTCTTCTACTCTCTATCATTCCCACCCTTTCCCACTCTCTAATAGTCATGTCTCCCATTCTATCTCTCCCACTCTCAATCTCTATATCTCTTACTCTCTCTTCCTCTTATTCTCACTAAATCTCATGTAAATCATGTAAATAATAGAACAACAGAAAAAATAGAATTAAAATTATCATGTAAAAGAAAGAAAGAGTAAACGTTACAAATTTAAGGCAAAATTTATGAATAACAATACCTCTAATATAATAAGTAATGTAATTGGTAATAGTAAATTTAAGAAATCGATGTCTTCTCGTTAATGAGAGCTCCTTAGCCTTCCAGCAATAAAGCAAATTAATAACTTTATTAAGAAAATGTTTAAATTGAGAACCAATAAGCCTTTTCGTAGAAACAGGAAGACCCAAATGTTTTATACTACGTTGAGAATTAGAAATATTTTAAATCTGACAAATACTATCCCCAAAAATAGTAACCTTGGCAAAAATTGTCAAACTTTTATTATGATTAACATAGAGAGAAGAACAAAGAAAGGAATAATCCAAAATATTCTCTAATTTTTTCACATTCAATGCCAAGGCTTTTCCAAAAACCAAAACATCATCTACATAAAGTAAATGAGAAATATAGTTATCAGCAGCCACTATTCCCTCAAAATTAGTATCAAAAGATATATCATATATAAAATTAGACTATGCAACCAACACTATATATAAAAAAAAAACTATGGAGATAGAAGATAACCTTTATGAGAAGAGGAGAAAAATAACCCTTCTAAGGAACCATTAAGAGAATTAGAAAAGAAAATTTCCTCAATGCAATTTTTAATCCAAGAAATAAAGCAATCAGGAAAATCATTTTTTGCCTGGCTATATAAAAAAAATCTAGTAACGATGTAGATTGAGTTATGAATTTCAAGTTTAGCCTAGAATTACTTTACATCAACCCAACAATTGAAGTCCCTCAATAATTCTGAAACTAATAAAATATTATCTGTAGAAATTCTCTATTTTATAAACCTAAATTGACTAAGGTGAATAATATAAGGCAAAATAAGTTGTATTCTATTAGCCAAAATTTTATCCACCATTTTATAAAAAATATTGCACAAAGAAATAGGTCTGAAATAATTAATCAAAGAAGCTTGAGCACTTTTAGGAATAAGAATAATAGCATAAGCTTTAGCAGCCCTGGGTATTTTATAAGAAGAGAAATAATGCAAAATAGATATATAAAAAATAGGTTCTAAAATATCCCAATAATTTTATGAAAATTCAAATGTAAAACCTATCAGGCCTAGCAGCCAAAAATGGAGCTGAGAAGATAACCTTCTTATTTTGGGAAGACAACCTTCTCAATCAAATAGGGTTGTTATTAACTTTAAATGTGTTAAACTATGACACAGAATACCCTTTCAAGTATGACACTTAGTTTTATTCGATAGGATTCAAAAAACCCTTGCCCATGAATTTCTCTTCCTGATTAATGGTTATGATAGCCTTGATTTTTTATGTGATTACTCCCTTTAGCTGTATAGCTATTACAGGCATGGAGATACTGACAATATTCTATATATTAGGCTTACGAATGACATTCTGCACCTCGTGACCACCTTCAAGGTTGCCTCGTACTTCTAAGACTTGAGGCGCTTGGAAGTTTTGAAGGGTAGAGTAAAGGGTGCAGGGCCTGCGATAGCAGTTCTTTTTATCATTACTGGCATTTGGGCTATCATCTTACTCATCATTTTGTTCATCTGACATCTTCAGCATTGAAGGGATTCCCCTCAGCCTTTTCTTCTCCTCCTTATGAGTAATCACCATTATTGGTGAATCACCTAGTCTCATGGTGGCATCGATGCACTTATTTATGTGGTGGCTACCAATCTACATCATCTTCACCATCATCATAATTGACATTATTATAAATGTTAACATGCCTCGCCAAGTAAACTATTTTGACATCCATGGTGTACTCTTCTTCTTCCTCTTATTTTTAGATAAAATTTTTTTGATTTGTGGCACCACTGAATCTTTGGTTCTTAATTTGTCAAGAAGATCTCTTCAACCAGCGGGCTGTGTTTCAAGTTGACATCTTCCTTGACTGGGGTTGCTGAGCAACGGGATCCAGTAGAAGATTCTCCAAGGGATTGACCATCGAGGTGAATGCTATCTAGTGTTACTTCTTTAGCTTCAAGTGATGTTATTCCTTCTAACCCATTTTAGGCCCACAAACCCATTCCTAGTTAGGAATGGTTACTTCTGATTCTTAGGTCGATAGGTTTGATGGGTGGAAATGTTGTTGTTGGTGAGCTTGGAGCTCAACATTCTTCTTTCTTCTCTATCTTCTTGTTAGCTTTCTGCTATATGAGCAAGCTTCAGCATTATGCTTCTGAAACATGGTAGGCTTATTAGGTAAGGTAGTGGTGTTTGCAGTCACTGCAGAAATTCTTTCACCAGATATAACCCTCTTAGTAGTTGGGACTTTTTGATGTGATAGCCTTTCAAAATTAGAAATCCTCCCTTAAGTATTGTCAACAGTGGTGGAAGTAACTCACGACATTAGCATATGCATAGGACGTGTGGAATTCTTATAATAAGGAGATGTATTCCTTGGTGAGGGCTTTGAAAAATTTACAATACCATGGCCAAAAGAATTTGTGATTCCCATAGATCATGAATCTTTAAAGTATTTAAAAGGGCAGCAAAGATTTAATAATGTCATGCGTTGTGGGTGGAACTCATTGAAATATTTTCTTATGTGATATAATACAAGCAATGTAAGGAAAATGTGGTAGCTGATGCATTATCCCAAAGGTATGACTTACTTTTTATTTTTGATACAAATGTTTGATTTTAAATAAATTAATGATCTTAAAACTACCGTTTCCAGGTTTTAAGTCCTAGATGAGAAAAGTGGAGGGTTGCATTAGGTAGTTGACAGCCAGCATAAAACTTGTCGAATAAAAATAACATGAATCCTTAGACAGATGTGGGCAAAGAAGCTAGTCCATGAAACTAAAATTAGGATAGGAACTTGTAATATAGGTTCCCTTACAGGAAAAATAATGGAATTAATAAATATTATGATTCATAGGAAGATAAATATTTTGTGCATTCAGAAAACTAAATGGGTTGGAGAGAAGGCTAAGGAAATTGATAGTTTAGGAATTAAACTTTGGTATTTGGGTAGGAGTCATACTAGAAATGGTGTATGTATTATTATAGATAAGAGTTTGAAGGATAATGATATAAAAATTAATAGGGGTGGTGATATAATTATTGCTTTAAAGATTGTTGTTGATGATAAAATTGTTAATATTAGAAGTGCTTATGCTCCTCAAGTAGGTTTGGATATGAGTTCTAAATTAAATTTTTGGAATTACTTAGAAGAATTATTACAAAAGATACTTCTAAAAAAAAGAGTTTTTATTGGAGGAGATTTAAATGGACATTTTGGTAGAGAGGTAATGATTTTAAAATCATTCATGGTGGCTATGGTTTTAGAACAACAAATAAAATTGGCAAGACCATATTAGATTTTTGTTTAGCTTATGACTTTTCAATTGCTAGTACCTTAATTAAAAAAAGAAATGAGCATCTCATCACATATAAAAATGGTTATAGTACAACTCAGATTGACTATTTTCTTATAATAAAATTAGATCGTTTAGATTGCAAAAATTGTAATGTTATTTCGAGTGAAAATTTATGTATCCAACATCGATTATTAGTTTTAGACTTTAAGATAAAGGGGCAGATAATAAAAAAATAAAGTAAAATGATATTCTAGGATTAGATGGGGGCATTTAAAAAATATTAACAAAATTATTTTTGAGAGTAAGGTTTTAGATCTTAAGATTATATCTATGTATGAGGATGCAAATGCTATGTGGGAAAAAGTGGCTAGCGATATTAAGAATATTGCAAAAGATGTGCTTGGAGTATCAAAGATAAAACCTCCTAATAGTAAAAATAGTTGGAGGTGGAATCCAAATGTGCGAGAAAAGATTAAGAATAAGAAAATTTGTTATAAAAATTAGTTTAATTTTAAAAATTCTGATAATTGAGAAAGATATAAAGCGGCTGGTAAGGAATCTAAGAAAGTAATATGTGATGCAAAGACCTTAGCTTTTAGGGACTTATATAATAGATTAGACACTAAGGAGGGAGAAAGATATATGTATAAGTTATCCAAACAAAGAGATAGGACTAATAAGGGTTTTGTTCAAGTGAAGTTTATTAATGATGAAGATCAAAAAATACTTTTCTTAGAAGATGATATTCAACAAAGGTGGATGAGATATTTTGCTAAACTTTTTAATGAAAATTGTAATAATATGATTGAATATAGTGACCTTAGCACCCTAAATAAAAATAAAGATTTATGTTTTTATCGACGTATTAGTAAAATCAAAGTTAGAGAGGCTTTAAAAAAAATGAAGGGTGGAAAAGCTGTTGGACCTGATGATATTCCAATAGAGGTGTGGAAATGCTTAGGAGATGAAAAAATTTCTTGGCTTGCTAAACTTTTTAATACTATTTTGAAGACTAGAAAGATGCCAGATGAGTGGAGAATGAGTGTGTTAATTCTTATTTTTAAGAATAAAGGTGATGCACAAGATTGTGCGAATTATAGAGGAATTAAATTATTGTGTCATACTTTAAAACAATGGAAGTGAGTTATGGAGCATAGGTTTGTTGACCTCATTTTTGTATGAGGTCACTAAGGACCTTCCAAACCCCAGATTAATTCTAGGTCCTAGGATCCCCTCTAGAGTTTAAGATTCTTTCCTAGAGCCAGACCTTAGGGCCTACTCTAGAGCTTAAGATTCTTTTCTAGATCCAAGACCTTAGAGCCTACTCTAGAGCTTAAGATTCTTTTCTAGATCCAAGACCTTAGAGCCTACTCTAGAGCTTAGGATTCTTCCATAATCCAAATTCTAGAGCCCCTCTAGATCCTAGATCCTA
>NW_021322233.1:129314-252636 GCF_001605985.2 Dendrobium catenatum | reverse complement strand
TTTAGAATTCTTCTAAAGCCTTTGATCAACTCCAATCTTAAATCAATCCATATATTTAAATAAAATTCTTAATATATTAATATTTAAATTCTAACATAAATTTCCCTTAAGCCTTAACAAACTCAGAATTTTAGACAACTTTAACTAATCACCCACTTTAGGACCTACCCCAACCACACGACCTTTTACACACACTTTAGATCATGTGCTAGGACAACCAACTCTAGACCTAGGTTAGGCTGGTGTTTACTTTACTGCTGTGTGCCAGATTTTTTGTGGTTTTCACTGCATGTTATGGATGAAATTGCTTTGCTGTGTCTGCTTACTTTTTCTACACTCTGTGGATGGATTGATGTGTTTGGCGATTAGATTACCTTTAGGTTAGGTATGATCTGGATGTTCACATAATTTTTTGCAGGTGGCCACGCTCATGCAGGGCAATAAAAGGGGGGCTAAATCAATAAAAAAAATATTAATTTCTATAAATGCTTGCACAAGTGCTTCAGCTGCTAAAGCCCCCAAATAAAAGGAGCGTGACCAGTGTGTTTACTTTATTTTTTGCACAAATATAACTGCTTGGGAATAATTGCTTTTCATTTATTAACTGCTTAGGATAACCCTGCAGATGAGTCTAGATTTTATTTTTAAATAAATGTAATTTGTGTAATTGTCAAGTGTTGTGAAAGTTAATTTTGAGTTAGGATATATAGGTCCAAAGTTTGGATTCCAAAGAGGAAAGGATGCCCCTGTGGGAAACATTCCTTCTCCATTTGGGAATTCAAATTTGGATCATACCTCTTCTATACCCAAAGAGGAAAGAGTGGCCTTCCCTTTTGAAAGGAAGTGCCCTCTTATCCATTTAGGTAGTTCACCACGAAGAATCCTAGGAGTTTGAAGAAAAGGAGTTCAAAGAAGAACAAGATTGAAGAATTGAAGATTGAGAATATCCCACTCAAAATTATTTGCGTCATTAGTAGGTTTAGAATCCGGGTTGTGTTCAGTGGTGCCCGGCCACTTTACTTTCTGCAAAATTCTGGTTTGTAATAAGCAAGGCAACTTTGCCTATGGACATTTATTAATTAGTTAATTTATATTTGATGTGATGAATTGATTACCTTTAGGACTGCCTACTTTTCTTAGTTTTTTGGCGATTGTGTGCCGCTTTTATTTTCGCCTAGATACGTGAGACTCGTGAGGGTGTGAAAGTATTGTACTCGAAATCTTAAATGTCTAAAATTTTAGTGAGTCTAAAAAACATAGAAAGATAACGAATCTAGGGAATTAGCCGGGGATCGACCCTGGGGTCGCATGCATATTTCTGCATTATTCTTTCCTTGCTTTAGACCCTTCCCCGCATGCGGGTAGAGTCCGGATAGTCTGACCTATGAGGACGAGGTGCCGGACTTGGGGAAGTCCAGTCTTCTAAAATTTTTTTTCTAAGCCTGTTTTTAAAATTTCAAGCATATTTGATTTGGAAGTTGTCGACCAGCATGCATTGCATTAGATACAAATTAAAAGAGTCAAAATTTTAATTGCATCAGTTTTAGCATTTTAGCACCCAGCATAAGTCGAAGGGGCCAATTAGGAAAATTGCTAGATGTCGGCCCCAACTCTCCAAAACTTTAATTACAACATCCCTACCACTTTTTCATAAAAAGACCGGACTCATCTCTTTTAAATCGATTAGGTGGTTAGCTGGCTCCCCAATCCAGGCTGGGGTAAGTCCAGGCATTGCATTGCATTAGTTAGGTTCGGACGACTGTGGTATAGTGTCCAAAATTGATTTAGGATCCGGGGCAGATCTTTGATCATAAGACCCAAAATTTCGGGAGTATAATCCCAAATTTCTAATAAGATGCTCAACATCAATTAAAAGTTTTCTTTCAATCCTAAGACATAAAGCCCAACACTTAGATTAAGTGTGGACACTTCCGGATGGTTCTGAAATCTCAAAGTGTCCCCTACCTTTCTTCCCCTTACTCTATTAATAAATGTTCAATCTTGATCCATTCACTCTTGATTTTCCAAAAAATTTAATTCGTCTTTGATATCACTCTTAGAAAATCTAACAAAATTTCATTATTATTTTAATCGAGAGTTTTCGTAGGGGACCCTGTCTCCATACGATGTAATAACTACGAGGGCTTGCGCTCGTAGGAGATTTGGAACCACACGCACTTGATTTCAAAATTAATCTTTTTTAAATCTTCTTAGATTTCTTTGGGAAAAGTTAAGGAATGATCGTCGCTATTATATCAGAAGAATTATCATTGAAAGGTGTCATCTCCTTTCGGGGAGGCACATCCTTCTTTGATAAGTCTTCGGATATAAATTTGACAATCATACTTCTTGGATATCATAACTGGATATTTAATTGAACTTTACCTTGTCCCCTAGGGGCCATATAAAGTTCTCCTTAGAATCTGGTCATGATATTCAAGACGAGTTTTGTAATTCTAAGTCTGAATACCGTCATGAAATTTTATTTTTGTCCTTCGGGGCGATATACTTTTTCTACTGTGTTGATTCGACTCTAGAATTAGAATCCAATTTAGATTTTAAAATTCCCAAAGAAAGCTAATATTTTCAAAACATCTTTTCAAAATTCCACCAACAATATGACACTAGTGTTGTCACAAAAGATTGAGATGGTGCCTTCAGGTAATCCTAAATCCAATACCAGTTGTTTTAACCAAAGGACTTTTTCCACACAACTTCCAAGAGCAATATACTCTGCTTCAGTAGTAGAAAGTGTAACAGAGTTTTACTTTCTACTAGACCATGTGACCAAAGATTGTCCTATGAATTGATAAGTTCCTGATGTGTTTTTTCTATCCACTTTGCATCCTACAAAATCAGAGTCAAAAAATCCAATTATCTCAAAAGAGGTGCTGTGCCTCGGATACCATATCCCTAAGTTTTGGGTCCCCAAAAGGTATCTAAAATTTTCTTAACAGCAGTTATGTGGGATTCCTTGGGGTCAGCTTAAAACCTAGCCCAAAGGCAAACACTAAACATAATATCTGGTCAGCTCGTATTCTGGTAAAGTAAGGATCCAATAATGCCTCTATATTTCTTCTTATCAACAGACTTACCACTTGGGTCCTTATCCAATGGAACACTAGAAGTCATGGGAGTATTAATTGGCTTGGCTTTGTCCATCTCATACTTCTTCAAAATGTCCTTTATGTATTTTGTTTGATTTAGAAAGGTTCCATCATCCAATTATTTAATGCTAAATCCCAAAAAGTAGGATAACTCTCCCATCAAACTCATCTCAAACTCTCTACTCATTGTTTTAGAAAACTCATCACAAACTTTCTTATTAGAAGATCCAAAGAGTATATCATCCATATAAATTTGAACAATGAGCAAATCATCTCCAACTTTCCTAAGAAAAAGGGTGGTGTTTACACTCCCCTTAATAAACTCCCTTTCTAGTAAAAATGTGCTATGCCTCTCATACCAAGCTCTTGGTGCCTGCTTTAACCCATACAAAGCCTTTTTTAATTTTAAAACATGATTTGGAAATTGGGAACTCTCAAAACGTGGGGGTTATTCTACAAACACATCCTCTTTTATTTCTCCATTTAAAAAGGCACTCTTGACATCCATTTGAAAAAGCTTAAATCCTTTAAAACAGGCAAAGGCTAATAGCACTCTAATGGCTTCCAATCCTGCTACAGGGGCAAAAGTCTCATCAAAGTCTATCCACTATATTTTGTTATACCCCTTAGCCACTAATATTGCTTTATTCCTAACCACCACTCCAGAATCATTCACCTTTTTCTTAAAGACCCCCTTTGTTCCATCTACACTTTGTCCCTTAGGTCTTTCTACAAGCTCCAAAACATCATTCCTAACAAATTGATTCAACTCCTCTTGCATGGCTAAAATCTAAAACTCATCAGTAAGGGCTTGGTTTATGTTGGTGGGTTCAATCATTGAGATAAAGGCAGAGTGGTTCACCTCCTTCCTAAGTCCATGTCTAGTCTTAACTCCATCAGAAGGGTCTCCTAAGATCAATTCCTTAGGGTGACTTGTAGAGTATCTCCAATCTCTAGGAAAGGTGTGAGAAGGTCCAACCCTTTCCTCCAGATCTATATTTTCTACTCCTTGGGTGACATCTCCTACTCCTTCAATGTTTTGGTGACCTACTCCCTTCTTCAAATTTTCTACTCCAGTGGTAATCTCTCCAACATCATCATTCTCAACTCCAGGATTTTTAGGATCAGACTCATCAAATACTATATGTGTAGTATCTTCCATCATCAAAGTCCTCTTGTTAAACACCCTAAAAGACTTCCCAACACTAAAATATCCCAAGAACACTCCATCCAATTTAGGATCAAATTTTCCCAAGTGAGACTTCCCATTATTGTGAATGAAAATCGTACAACAAAAGACATGAAGGTGGGAAAGATTTGGTGTCCTACCCTTAAGGATTCATAGGGTGTCTAATCTAATTTGGCTCTAACATTCACCATATTAAACACATAATAAGCTATGTTAACCGCTTCAGCTCAAAAGTATTTAGGAAGTGAATACTCAGCAAGCATGGCTCTAGCGGCTTCCACTAAGGTCCGGTTCTTCCTTTCAGCTACCCCATTCTTTTGAGGGGTTCTAGGAGCTGAGAAGTTGTGGCTAATCCTCTTGTCCTCACAAAAATTTCCAAATCTTTCATTCTCAAACTCTCCCCCATGGTCACTATGGATGGTCAAGATCTCATAACCTAGCTTTTTTTGAATCCAAGTAGAAAATGTTCTAAACTCCTCAAAAGACTCATGTTTATTTGAGAGAAATCTAGTCCATGTGAATCTCGATTAGTCATAAACAATCACCAAACCATAGACTTTCCCTCCCAAGCTGGCAGTGCTAATGGGTCCAAACAAATCCATGTGAAGGACTTCTAAAGGTCTAGAGGTGCTAATGTCCTTAATAAGGTGAAAAGTGGAGTGGACTTGCTTTCCTAGTTGGCAGGCATCACAAAGGTGGTCTTTTGAAAATTTGAGTCCCAAACTCAAATTTTTGGGTCACTTTTCTAAGAGTTTTCATACTTGCATGACATAATCTTCGGTGCCATAACCATGAATCATCAACAACAGTTTTTAAGCAAAAAGATGCAGCACATTCAATGTTATTTAAATCAAGCATGTACACATTGTTGATCCTCTTTCTCTGCAAAATAGTGTTGTTACTTAAACTTACAATGCATGAATTTATAAAGAATTATACAATGAAGCCCTTGTCATAGAGTTCACTGATGCTGAGCAGGTTGTGCTTTAATCCATCTACAAGCAAAACATTTTCAGTCATAAGGTTCTTGGAATTACCAATTATACCTGCAACTACCACCTTCATAGTGGTGTTATCTCCAAGAGTAACCTTGCCTCCATTCCTGGACTCCAGCGTAACAAATTACTTGGCATTACCAGTCATATGTAGAGGGCATCCATTGTCCAGGTACCATATACTCTCATGAGGCCTTTTGTGAGAGCCCACCTATAATATTATCAAATGTCATATATAGGAACCCAAACAGGTTTGGGTCCCTTCTTATGAAAAGTAGGATGCAATGCATATGTGGCATGTTGTAAATCATGCACCTTTGGTCTCCACACCCAATGTGTACTATGGTAAACAGTGCAAGTGTGCGAGATGTGTTCTAGCATGCCACCTGAAAAACATCTAACACCTGTAAAAGGATTCCTTAAATGGCTTGAGTTATAATGCCTCTTTTTAGGTTTTGGCTTTTGATCAAATGTTCGTGTCATCCTAGTTTTCTTAAATGTATCCAATTCATTTTGAATCCTCAAGTTAATAATTTTTAAGGCATCATTATCAATCCTCAAATTTTTCTCCATCTCTTTAGAGTTCTTAAAATCAGATTCAAGTGAGGTGTGTGTGACTTTTAGTTACTCATGCTCTTCATTTGATTCATAATGCTTTTTATTTAACTCATCAAATTCATCCAGTAGAGCCATATGATTTGAATCAATTGTTAACTGATCTTTAGTCAAAATTTCATGCTCTTTTTGTAAGTTCAAAAATTCCAATTTTAGGCTAGCATGTATTTTCTTAAGTTTCCTATATAATGCATAAATTTTTTCAGAAACTTCATGAAGTTGATCGTAGAAAAGTTCACATACCTCTTCTTGATCAAGATTATCATTTTCCATTAAGCACAAGTTTGTTGTCTCATCTTCTGGTTCTGTCTCCGATGAATCCGATTTAGCGTATAAAATGCCTTTTGGAGTCTCTTTTGTCTTTTCTTAACTTGGATTTCTCCTCACTCTTTTCCTTGCTTGTGTGCGTCTTAAGTGTAAGGCAATTTGCTTTCACGTGTCCTGACTTCCTGCTTTCAAAACAAGTCACATCAGATAATTCTTTAGGATATTTATTATCCTTACCTTTTCTCCAACTTTGATGATGCTTATGTTTCTTCCTTATAAAGTTTTTGAATTGCCTTGTGCTTAAGGCAAATCATCACTTTCAGACCCGGAAGAGCCAGAGTCTAATTTGTGCTCCTTTAGTGCCACTATTTTCTCTTTCTTTTTCTCAGCTACATAAAGATTTCTTTGATTCACCCCTTGCTCGTAAGAAATGAGCGAGCCAAGTAAGTTATCAATCGAATAAGTGTTTAAATCCTTAGATTCAGTGATTGCAGTGATTTTAGCATCAAAGGATGAAGGCAAGCATCTCAAAATCTTGTTCACTTTTTCATAGTTTGAAAGTTCTTTTCCTAAGGCATACAAAGAAGTAACAATTTGAGTGAACCTTGTATACATATCAAAAATTGTTTCAGAAGGTTTTATACGAAAAAGTTCATAGTCATGCAAGAGAATATTCAAACGAGATTGTTTTTCTTCATTGTTTCCTTCATAAGCAATGCACAACCTATCCAAAATCCCTTTTCCAATAGAGCAAGTAGAAATACGCATGTAATCCTCAAACTTTAAAGCACAGAAAAAATAGTTCAAACACTTCGCATTCAGTTGAGCTAAATCTCTTTCATCGGTAGTCCATTCAGTAAAAGCAACTTCAGTTTTCATTCTGTTAATTTCATGAGAAGGTGGAAAATATCCTTCTTTAATAAGCATACACATGCGATAATCAATTGATTGCAGAAAAGTAGACATGCAAGTTTTCCAAAAATCAAAAGGAAGGTTGTAAATTAAAGGAGGTCGTGTGATAGAATATCCTTTAGTTATATTACGATTTCCAAAGTTAGCCATGGATAAAAATTCAAAAAGTTTTTAAACTCAATTTTTATGAATCTCACTCTGATACCACTTGAAAGTTCGTTAGGGATGTTATGGCCTATAGAACTGGCCCGAAGCTAACCAAGAGGGGGGTTGAATTGGTATTTTAAAAAATTCTTTAAAACCAAGCACAAATTACACAAACCAAATCACCACAAAAATAAGTGCGGAAGAAAATAAATGTGAAAGCAGTAAAAAAAAGAACACAAGGGATTATAGTGGTTCAGCCAACTCGACCGACGTCCACTCCCCGAATGAGCCCTCCGAGTATTGCACTACAATCATGACTCTCCTTTAGCCCCCACAGCTAGGCGGAAAAGCCATTACAAACACCTCCTTTTTGCCACCCCCGGCAAGGCAGAGAACCTCCCTCCTTTTGCTTCCTTCTGAAGCAGGCAAAGAACCTTGATCAATCGCTGAAGCTTACCTCTCCCAACCTCTTCAAGGATAAGAGACTCTAGGAAGAAGAAGTGGAACAATGCTTGGAGCAACCCTTGTGAATCCCCACACAAGCTCCCCCTCACAAGATCCTCTCTCTCTCTCTCTCCTTTAGGTTTTCTCAGGTCCAGATAGCAGCCAAAGATCATAAAAAATGTTGAACAAGAGCTCTTAAATAGAAGAGCTTCAAAGGAGCTAAATAATTCCAAGTTGCTGACTTTATTATCTGGGACGATGATAATACCGTCCTATACAATCAGTTCAAATCTCAGAAGATTGGCCAGAACAACTCCCTAAAGATGATCTGGACGATTGAAAATTGGCTTGATCATCCAAGATGATCTCACGATTGGCCCGAATGATTAGTTTAAATCAGAGGAAAATCATCCAGAGCATCGCCCTGAATTAGAGCTATCCAATCCTGATCGGCCAGAACATCGCCCTGAATTTGTATTGGCCGATATTTATCGTCCAAGAGAAACTAAGGGTTTTTGAATAGATCGTCTTGGCCGATCCTACGATCATCTAGGATGATATGATAGTATCAATCATCCTTAATTACTTCCTTGATTCCTGAGTCAACTAAGGCATAATTGTGTAATATCGTCCAAGCCGATATCACGATCGTCCTGGCCGATTCCCAAAAATACACAATACCTAAAATGATTATGGCGAATAATTATTTTTGTTTTAAGCATATCATCCTGGCCGATACAAGTATCATCTAGGCTGATCAGATAATTACGGCTGTCTTAACTAAGAAATCCCGATTATAACTTTTGTTTTGAGCTCGATCGTCTAGGACGATAATAATATCGTCCGGAACGTTGTGAGTAAAAATAGAAATTCTAAAACTCTCAAGTGTGTGTGTGTAGGTTTACTTAACATCAGTCACTTCAAACATTTACAATATACTCAAGAAAGGGAAAAAAGAAAATTACAGACTGACTCAACCCTAATCTACCCAGTCTTGAGCTGATTCCAATTTCTGTCCGATCTTTGAGTCCTGAAAAGTCAATTGAGAAAAGGCAGTCGTATTGTTTGCTATCATCAAAACCATAATTCTTGAAACCAAATATGCAACAATCTCCCCCTTTTTTATGATGGCAAACACTCCGACAAATATTTCAAGAAAAGGTGAGATAGTGAGAGAATATGTTTTAGAGGGATAGGGAGGGCATTGGAGAAAAAGAGAGTGACAAAAAAGAGTAAGTTAAAGAGGAAGAGAGAGTAATAGAAAAGAAGATAGAGAAAAAAATGAAAAAATAAAGAGAGAAATATATCTTGAGGGGTTGGGTGTACAACATATTTTTTGTTTGGAAGATAGTGAAAGCAAGAGAGAGAATTAGAAGGGGAGAGAGAAAATAGAGAAAGAGGGAGAGATGTGGGTGAGATAGAGAGAAACAAAAATAGACTGAAAGGAGGAGGGAAAAAACAAGAAATAGAGAAGATAAAGAAATGAAAAAAGTTAGAGAGATATTAAAGAGAGAGGGAGTGAGAGAGTTGTAAAAAGAGATGGAAACAAGATAGAAAGAGAGAGAGTGTGGTAGCCCGAGAATGATAAAGAAGGAGATATAGTAGAATTGGAGAGGAAGAGTGATTTAAATAGAGAGTGAAGTAAGAGAGAGTGTGAGGGTGATAGAGAGAGGGAGGGATAGTGAGAGAGAACTAAGATAAAGTTAAAGAGAGAGATAGAGTAAAGGAGGAAGTGGAGTGCAAGACTGAGATAGATATTGTGTGTGTGTGTGAGAGAGGGAGAGAGAGGGAAAATTAAAGGGATATTTTAGGTGAGAAGATAAGAGAGAGAGAGAGAGAGAGAGAAGAGATTTTGAAAGAGAGAGATGGGGAGACAATGAAAGACAGAGCAAGAGAGGGGGTAAATTTGAGATCTAGAAAGAGATAGTGAGAGAAACAGAAGGACTGAGAGTAAGAGAGAAGACATTTATTTGTATGGAGGTACATAGGGCGAGGGAGGGAGTGAATGGAGATCCTTTGTTGTTTCCTAGTGGCCCAATTACATGACTCGGAGTTAAATGTTTCAAGGAAGCACTAAATGTGTAAATCGAAGAGAAATGGGCTGATCCTAAAAAGACCAAAATGTTTTAAATAGTCAAAGTCTAGTCCATGTCATCAAAATAATATTGGTGGTTGATCTTTATGGACTTTCATAACTAGCAAGGAGGTAATTAAAGAGGCTTAGTAATAAGTATGTATTTGCTAAGTTTTAAGGATATTAAATGGAAAATGGACATAGCAATGATTGACCATATATGGGATCTTGTTTTGAGGTTTATGAAGTTTAAATACAATGAATCTTATCACTTACTTTGAATCTTCTCATTTTGTTAGATTAAAAATATGGTGACTCTTTTTTTTAGTGTTTATATTGTTTTAAAGATATATTAATATATTTACTTATCTTTGAGGGTTATTCCAAGTATATATATGTCTTACTATGAATTTGATAGGTATTTTTAGAAAAATACATTATTGTGAGATTTTGTCTTCATCTTGGTTCCTAAAAGAATTCATGAACTTATCAAGTTAGCTTGTGGCGTTTAATCATTGAAACTTATCACCATGAATTGATGAGAAGTTCTTAGGTGTGGCATTTCAATCTTTCATATTTATGATTTTTCATCAGGTTTTGTGTAGGGTTAAGGCTCCTTAATCTTTTTTTGTTAGATCTAGGGCTTCAGCACAATCTTGTATTAGGTTTCATCAAATTATTGGTAACGTTCATATCATCTTGGTATCAAAGTTTTAGATTTTAAGATAAGTATAGCTATCTTTTATTTTATTTTTGCTTTATTTTTTATTCCTTGCTTTAGTAAAATAATAAAAGAAGAAAAAAAGGTAAAAAAAAAAAAAGAAGAAGAAAAGATAACAAAAGAAATAATTTAAAAAATTGTTTAACATTGTTTATCTTTTTAGTCAAAATTCATGATATTTTTTATGAGTTTTGGTGATTTTTATTATTTTTTAAAATAATTATATTATATATTATAATATAACATACATATATTATAATATAATATACTTATTATAATATAATAGAATATATATTATTATTATATAGTATAATAATATATATGAATTATATGGAGAGAGGGAGGGAAATAAAGGAATCGAAAAGAGTCCCAATCAGGCTAGGGGCGGAGACCACACGCGATGGAGGGGGAGGTGAAAGCGTGGTTGGCATCGACCGGTGGGGTTAGCATCGGCTTAGGCTTTTGGAGGAGTCAGTGTTTGCTGCTTGAGGAGGGTGATTTGTGTCAGCTAGGGCATGAGATAGGGCACGATGGCGGAGATTCGATGAAGTGTAAGTTTGGTCAACGAGAGCAGGTGGCTAGCTTTGGCCGGGGAGGTCAGAGGAAATGACCAGAGCGGCAGATTAAGTCAGGTAAGAGGTCGTACGCGGTTCCGGCATTAGAGGTGTGTGACGAATCCCCTTCCTCTTATGTTGCTCTTTCCCTTTGTATTCCAATGTGTTTGAGAGCGTCTCCCCCTGAATGCGGATAGTTTTTGTTGTTTTGTGCTACGTGTGTCGGTGGTACACGATTGTGGGATCCTGGGTTATATCATGCAAGCCGGAGCCGGTGAAGAGTAGGAGTCATGTATGGATTATGGTTACAAGTCAACACCTACTTTGAATTTAATCCAACTACATTACCAACAAACTGTATAACTGGTTAAATGTTAGCTTTTGTTTTACCTGAATTCCCTTACTGGGAAATTGCTCCTTACCAAATTTTGTATAAACTCAACCATCTCATCCTACTTTCTCCCCACCTTGTTCATTTCCAACTCCTTATAACTTCTTGTATTGATAATCAAATACTAAGGTTCCAACTGAAGAAACTCAAGTTGATAAAAATCAACCCTTGACTTTCTTTTTATATTGCTACACCATCATGCCTCGATCCTCCACCCCCATTCTTTTTTTTTTATTATAGGAAACATGACCATTCTTACCTTTCAAATGTTCCTCCCATGCCTCCATTACCAACCCAAAATTTCTTTGATCCCCACAATTACCTCCATCAAATACTCCCCTTTCCATTTTTACCAGCAAGACATGACCATTTTTACCACCAAGACGTGATTTACAATCACCTTTCCACATGTAGATTTGAAACACTAAACTCAACAAGAACCTCATCTAGAAAGAGAGAAGGTAGAGAGAGCTAGAGAATTAGAAGTAGAAGCATTGTGGGAGGGCATGAGCAGTGTTGGTGCATGAGAGGGTATATATATAGTGTGAGAGAGAGAGAGCGTGGGGGAGGGATGGGGAGGGATGAAGAGAAGGAGAATAAAAGAGAGGCCTATAGGGACAGAGAATGAAAGACAGATAAAGTGATGTTTGTAAGAAGAGAGGGAGTATAACATAATTTGATGGAAGATAAAGATAAAATTAATGAGTGAGGGAGAGGGTGAGGGAAAGGGAGAGGGAGAGAAATTGAGAATTAGAGAAAAAGCGAGAGATGGTAGGAGGGAGGGAGAGTGTAAATAAAGGGAGGGTGGGAGAGTGATATAAAGAGAAAGAGGGGGGAGAGAGAAGAGAGATATATATATATATAGAGAGAGAGAGTAAGAGAGAGAAGGAAAGAGAGAGAGAGAGAGAGAGAGAGAGAGAGTGAGTGAGAGAGAGAAGGAGAGAGAGAGAGAGAGAGAGAGAGAGAGAGAGAGAGAGAGAGAGAGAGAGAGAGAGAGAGAGAGAGAGAGAGAGAGAGAGAGAGAGAAAGAGAGAGTGAGTGAGTGAGAAAGAGTGAGAGAGAGAGGGAAGGAAAGAGAGTGAGGGAGAGATAGTGAGAGACTATAGGAGAGAAAGAGATAGAGTGAGAGGGAGGGAGAGAGGATGGGATAAAGAGAGTAAGAGACAGAGAGTGGGAGATAGATAGGGGGTAGGAGAGGGATTGTGAGAGATATTGAAAGAGAAAGAGAGAGTGTGAGGGAGAAGAGAGTGAAAGAGAAAGAGAGAGAAAAAGATAAAGCAAGTGAGATGGAGAGAGCAAGAGATACGGAGATAGACAGAAAAGGGAGAGAGGGAAGAGAGAGGGATAAGGAGTGCGAGAAGGAGAGAAAATGAGTGAGAGAGGTAAATTAAGAGAGTGGGTGGAAGAATTGTACATTTTGAGAGAGGAAAAAAAGATAGAGAGTGTGTGAGAGAGAACAACCAAGAGAGAGGGGAGAGAGCAAGATAGAGAGACAGGGAGGGAGGAGGGAGGGATAGAGAGAAAGAGATATAGGAAAGAGATGGAGAGAGAACAAGATAAATATCATGAGTGATAGAGAGCGAAAAAAGTGAGAAAGAGAGAGAGAAGGGAGATTTAGAGAGATGTATATTTGAAGAAAGAAAGGTTAAGAGAGAGAAATAGGAGAGAAAATAAGAGATAGTGAGGGAGAGAGGGAGAGAGATAGTGATATGAACTACACAAACATTGTAATGAAGATTTGGCTGTTTGGTCACTTATTTTTTAGCTGCTTTTTGAAGATCATGTCTTATTGGTTAAAGATTTGCAGGATTTGATGTTTTTTTAGGTTTTCTCTTGATTATATGAAGAGAATGGTGATGATTATCAGTTCAGTTGGCTTTGGCAATGATGAGGCCAAATATTGGCTTCTTGAGGTAGTTGTCGGTGTTATGGCTTTACATTGGAATATTACTTGTAGTGTTCTTGCCAGTATGATGGATATGGTGGTGATTTTCAGTCTGTATTACTTTTCGTGTGAAGAGGCTGTTTCTTAGACTATTGAGGAGACAACTGGTGTTTTTACTTTGTCGTTGGTGATTGGTTCGTTCTTGGTGGATGTTGTCGGTTGTGTTGATGCAACATTAGAAAATTCTACTCTTGATTGGAGCTTATTGGACCCTAAGATCGATGGGGTTTTGGTTGATGATTGGATAGCCGGTTTAGTAGTTATTTTTCTTTTTCTTGAAACTTGTTATCTTTTGCTTGTTTTGATGTTAGGTTTCTTGGACCTTTTAAAACCATTATGACATATGGGATTTTTACTAGGTTTTATTTTTCATCTTTTGGGAAAGCTGGGATACTAACCAACCTTTTAGGTTGTTTTAATATTTGGTATCCCCATCACCCCAATGGACCTAAAATGGAACTTAGTGAATCGCATATCCGTTATAGTAGTTTAAAGGGTTTGCTTTGCTTTCTAGATTGTATTAGGTTGTTTCTTCTTTTTAATGCAATTGCATTTTGTTAAAAAAAAAAACAATGTAATGAAACTTAATAACAAAGATGAGATGGAACCCAAACCCAATATCTTAAAGAAAGGTTTGATGAGCCTTGACCTATCACTATATTGAGAGAGAGATTCTTAGCATGGTTCTTTCTGAGAGAGAGAAAACCTTTCCGGTTTAAACTTTTTCTTTTCGCGGGCTTTCTGGTTGGCGGATTCCGACGATTTTGATGATGGTTCAAGACGGCCAGCAGCAGATTGCCGGTGGTAACTCGTCTGAGACCGCACGGTCTGGTCAGATGAAGTCTTCTGATCAAGTTCTTGGTAAGAATCAGAATGAGGAGTTTGCTTCGTTGAGAAAATCTTGTAGTTTGGTGATCAATGAAGGATTCCGACCTCCGCCGAAGGTTGATCCTGTCTCGAAAGGTAAGGGTAAAGGTATTCTTGAAGAACGAGTGACCAAGGTTAAGAAGGTTGAAGAAATTCAGGATTTGACGATGAACCGGGGAATTGAATTTGCGTCTGGTTCTAAAGATCTGCTGAAACTTAAGGAGAATACATGAAGACAAGATTCTGCTAGTAGAGAAGAGATGATTGAAAACATTGAGATTTCTATTGAGAAAGAAGATGGAATATATATTCCTATAAATGATTAGAGTGCTAAATATGATCCAGCGCATAGCTTTGTGTCGGCTTGGCAAAAGGTACAACACATTAAATTGAGTTTTAATTCAAATTCTACCAAGTTGTCGGAAGATGGAATGGCTTTGAAACTCAACCCTGTTAAAGAACTGGCTAATGCTCAAATTTTGGAGAAATCCCTGGTGATTAAAGTGCTAGAAGAAAATATTCCTTTTTGTGTCTGTAGCCAGGAACTTAGGAGACAGTGGAATAAGGTGGGAAGTTTTCACATGACTTCACTAGGTAATAACTGGATTCTTTGTTTGTTTACAAGCATTGAATCCATGGAGGAAATCTTAAATGGTGACCGTGGTATATTGGAAACCACATCATTGGAATGGATAGATGGACGACATCATTTTCTACTAATTCTTTAAAGGGTATCTCTTCCCCAGTGTGGATTAGATTCCCTGGTTTGCGTTTAAGCTACTGGGATGAGGAAAGCATCACTCTAATTGCATCTATGATTGGAGTCCCTTTGCTTTTGGATGGGAATTATTTTAAATGAGGGAAGAGGGAATATGCGAGATGCTGTGTTCAGATAGATTTGGAAAAGAAACTTCCTTTGGGAGTTTGGATAGAAGTAATCCATGGAAGATCATTTCAGAAGGTAGAATATAAAAAGTTGACATCGCTGTGTTATCAGTGCGGCAGAGTGGGATACAACAAGAGTATTTTCCCGGAATTAGCAAATATTCCAATTGAAAAGTCAGTTGTAGATGAATGTGATGAAAATAAGAAGCTGAAAAGTGATCTGGCAAGCGAAGATGTTAAGAAGAAGCAAAGCAGAGAGGAGTATGGACCATGGATTCACGTCAAATTTAAAAATAACAGATTCAGGAATAATGTGAGGAATGGAGGAATGTTGGGTCCAAGCAAACAGGTTTATAAACCAGTGGAAAAAATGGGAAAAAAAATTAGCAGACGCACAAGAAAGGAATGGTTCTTCGGTTGATAATGTACAAGGAAAAACTGCTACTCAAGAGGAGGTGAATGTTGCTACAACTATTCATCCTCTGGCTGTTTCAGAAAATTTCAATAGTGTGAATAAATTTCAATTATTAGAAGATGTTTTTGAAGAAGGGGAAGTTTTAGAAATGGAAACTTCGAACTGTTTTAACAATGCCAAGCCCGAAGAAAGCAGAGAGGTTCAGAATAATGCAGATCATGGAAATACTGTCAATGGTGAAATTAAGAACAATGTAGATCTGCTGGTTTCATTGACAAGCTGAGGGAAAGTTAAGCTTTCAAAAGAACTATGATCTTTTGGTCCAGTGGAAGCTGATCAAAGAAAAAGGAAAGGAGAAAAAAAGAGTAATAAAATGATAGGGGATCATTCCCCTGTTATTTTATAATGACGTCCATTAGCTTCTGGAATTGTAGGGGGGCTAGAAAGAGGGAGGCCTCCCTATATCTTAGGGAGTATTTTAAAGACAATGATTGTTTCTTTATTGGTCTTACTGAAACAAAGATTTCCTTCTTAGAAAGACAAGACATTGATTCCATTATTGGAGTTGATTGGGATTACTACTTTCAACCATCAGTTGGGTTATCAGGTAGGATTTTGGTGCTTTGGAAAAGATGTTTGGCCTCTTTTGAAGCCATTGAAGTTTCATACCAATTGATAATGGGAGATTTGAATATCAATACTTTAGGTAGCTAGAAGGTGGCTACTGTTTACGGTGGTAAAGATGTTCAAACCTGCAGAAATCTTTGGCATTCTCTGGAAGTTGGTATGCAGGGTGATACTCCAGCTTTAATTGGGGGTGATTTCAATTGCATCCTTTCAAAGGAGGATAAGAAGGGTGGTAAGAGGTTCCATTTCTCTTGTGGACCTAAAGAGATGAAGATGTTCCTTACGAACAATGATCTCCATGATCTTGATTATGTAGGACCAAGATTCACTTGGTGTAATAACAAAGAAAGAAATTCAAGGATTTGGGAGAGATTAGATAGATGCTTTGTAAACTCTATTACTTTACAAAGAATTCCTATGGCCAAGGTGATACATCTTTCAAGAATTGCTTCAGATCATGCTCCAATCGTGTTAAATTTGGTGGAACCACAGAACTAGAAATCTAAATTCATTAGATTTGAAGATAGTTGGAAATCATATCCTGCGGTTTGGCACATTGCGATTAAGGCATGGAGAAAACTTGACTATGGTTCCAGTTCTGAAATTATGCATAGGAAATTAAAGAGAACCTTGAAAGCTCTTTACTTTTGGAACAAGAACAAGTGTAAGGAATTGAACTTGTTGAAAGAAAACTTGAAAGAAGATATTCTAAAGCTGCAGTTAGAAGAAGCTAGTAGTGAAAATTTCTATGCTGATAGACTAAAGCTTCTTAGAAGTAAGGTGCACGAATTAAATATTACTTTGGGTAGATTAGCCACTTGGTGGAACCAAAGAGAAAAAATCAAATGGCATCATGATGGTGACAGGAACTCCAGGGATTTTCATCAATGTGCTTCGGCTAAGAGAAATGGTAACCTTATATGGCAAATCAAAAATGAGAATGGTTAGTTTGTAGAAGATTTCGGACAAATTGAAGATGTCTTCCATGAATTTTTCAGTAAAAAATGGGCTTCAAGGAAATGTCAGCTGTCAGGCTGGCCTTCAATTCCCATGAACCTGCAGCTTTCGGATGATGAAGCTGACCTCTTAAAGACTGAATTCACCAAAGAAGAATTGATAAAAGCAGATTTCAATCAAGGTAATAACAAGTCTCCGGGATTAGATGGCATTACAACATCCTTTTTCAAAATTTTTTGGAAAATTGTGGAAGAGGATAGTTGGAAGGCAATTGAAAGTTTTTTTAATACTGGTTCTATGCATAAGGATTGGAAGGATACGTTAGAAGTCTTAATTCCAAAGATAAAAAATCCTACCATGCCGTCTAACTATAGGCCTATAAGCCTATGTCAAACTACCTACAAGATTGTGGCTACTATGATTTTGAATCGAGTAACGAAATGTATTTCCAAATGTGTAACTGAAGAACAAGCTGCTTTTATTAATGGTCGCTCTATGCGGATCATTGCCTCATTACTCAACAGATTTTTCATAAGCTTAGAGTCACAAAAAACAAAAAAAGGTCTTATGTTAGTTAAGCTTGATATGGATCAAGCTTATGACAATATGAAATGGGATGCTTTAGAACAAGTGTTGCAGATGTTTGGCATGCCGGTGAAGATGATTGGGTTGATTATGGAATGTGTTAAAGGTGCCATAATTTCTTTCATCATCAATGGTAAAGCTTCCAAGTGGATCGCTGCTGCAAATGGGTTTCGTCAAGGTTTCCCTCTCTCCCCTTATCTATATATTTTGTGCTCTCAATTATTTTCCTTAGCCATGGCTCAAGATGGTCAGGATTTGGGAATTCAAATCTCAAAGAGATCTCAAAAAATCAATCACCTCTTATATGTCGACGATGTGCTGATATTCTCTCATGCTTAAAAAGATTTAGTCATTAAATTAAGAAGCATTGTTTTAAATTTCTATAGTTGGACTGGTTTGAAAGTAAACAATGCAAAATCTGAAATTCTTTTCAGTAAGTCCATGAAAAGAACAAAAAAGATTCGAGTAAAAAGAATTCTGAATTTCAAAACAATTAAAGAGCTGCATTACCTTGGTGTTCAGCTACTGCTTAGAAGGCCGGTTAGAGCGGATTTTCAGTTTCTCATTGATAGTGTTCTGCAGATATTAAACTCTTGGGGAGGTAAATGTCTTTATTTTGCAGGAAAACTTATCCTTGCAAAGACATCGCTTCTATCTCTTACAAATTTTGGTTCAACTCACAATATGGTACCTAAGAAAGTTCTTCAAGAGATAGATAAATGCTGCAGAAATTTCATTTGGAACAAGAGAAATGGTAAGAAGGTGATGCATTATGTATCTTGGAATACTCTATGCAAATCAACATATAAAGGTGGGAGGAATTTGCATTCGGCTGTTGATAGAGCTGGGCTTCTTAAAGCTAGATTAACGTGGAGGATGATTCAAAAGCCTGAGTCTTTACTTTCATGAGTGGTTACAGCCAAGAATGGAGATGATGTCTGGAATATTAAATACAAGAGTAACACCTCTATTGCTTGGAAAGTGTTAAATGAAGGAGCCAGATATTTGAAACCTCTCTTGAGGTGGAGAGTAGCTAATGGTATAAGCATTGATGTTGTTAATGATGTTTGGTTATTAGATAAGAGTTTCAGTGAATGGCCTATCATGGCTGAATGCTTGGGGTTGGAGGGTTTAAAGCTAAACCATTTTATCGATTCGAATGGATCTTGGAAGAAGGAGGAATTGCTCTGTTATTTTAATGAGGATATGATTCCTGTGATTATATAAATCAAGATTGAGTATGAAATGCTGGAGAACTTAATCGACGAAATTCATTCCTTATTTCGCAAAACCATTACAACAAGGGCATATGAAACTCACTGCAGTAGTAAGAAAGATTATGAAGCAATTTCTGGATTTAATAGCTGGTTGAAAAAATTAAAAATGATGGCTCGTGTGGAAGTGTTTTTGTGGAGATTAAGTAGAGGTGTTATCCCAACTAATGAGTTCTTGAAATTCAAAAAAATCTATAATGATGATCAGTGCGTTAGAGGATGTGGAGAAGTTGAAAATCTGTCACATATAACTACTATGTGTAATCATCTGCGGGAAGTGCTGAAGAAGATCCATGAATGGGGTATTTTTGTTTCAGTTTTTAACTCAATGGAGGATTGTCTTAGTGAACTTAAACGCCTCTCTATGACTGCACCAAATGTTGTTATTCCTTATTGTAATGCTGTGTATTGGAATTGGAAAAACAAAAATGAGGTGGCTCATGGAAAGGATGCTAATATGGTTTCAGCAACTGCAGCAAATGTGTTATCCACAGCTTACCTATCTTTTAATCCTCTCATTGCTAGCTGGGGTGCTAATCTCCCTCGGGAGTTTCAAACTATTTGGCACCCTCCATCGCAAGGATGGATTAAGATCAATGTTGATGCGGCTCTTCTATCTTCTTATAATGCTGGCATTGGAGGTTACTTTAGAGATGATAAAGGCAGATTATTGATAGCCTTTGGGGAAAACAGAATTCATTGGGACATAGCAAATCTTGAGCTAGCAGCTGTGATTTCAATCAGGAAATTCCTACATCCATGGATGGTTGAATTCAAAGGACTCATAATAGAAGGTGATAACATCAATGTTATCAAATTCATTCAAGATTCTTTGAATAAGGCGAAGTGGCAAAGCTACAACCGGATAGAAGAGAATCTTCTATTCTTGGCCGATTTCAATAAGGGAATTTTCAACCATATACATAGAAATGGTAATAGAGTAGCCGATATGTGTGCTACTATGGCTTTAGATTACAAATTTTTTTTTTGATAGTTTTTCTTTTACAAACATCCCTTCTTCTCTAGGCTATCTTTTGAAGAAGGAATCTGAACATTTGCTTTAGTTTGTATCTTGTTTTCTTTCCCCTAATGCATCCTCTATTGCAATCTTCAAAAAAAAAAAAAATTACCTATCACTATACCAAAAGAAAATAGTTAAAACAACGAAGGATTAAAACACTACACCAAGAAAACTTAAAAATCTTAGTAGAACTCAAGGTGATAAGTTTTGACGATTGAACGCCACAAAACAAACATGTAGGTTCTTTTTAAAACCAAGAGGGACACAAAATCCAACAAAAGTGTATTATCTGAAAATCCAAAAAACGATTGAATCTCTCCCCCTCCTAGTCTTTGGAAAATCCAAAATAAAATCCATTGAAATATCAAGCCAAGGTTCATTAGGTACAGAAAACGTGATGCACAAATTATGGAGATTTGACTTAGACATAACCGATTTACATTTTATAAACTTCTTACAAATTCTTTCCACATCACATTTCACGTGAGGCGAAATAAATGTTGATGAAAAATTCTTAAAATATTAGCTTCACAAAAATGTCCCATCAAAACACCACCATGGGCTTTTCTCACAATCATTTCAAGTAATAAACCTTAAACACATAGTTTAACTTCTCGAAATAAAAAGTTTTAATGCTTATAAACAAATAAAATGTCACTCTTTTGCATGCATTGAAAACATCACCAATATCAGAATCTTGAGTATATAGATCATTAATTAAATTGAAATCAAACATTTTCGTATCAAAAATAGAAATTAAGACATACCTTAGGGAAAATGCATCAGCTACCACATTTTCCTTACATTGCTTGTATTATATCCCATAAGAAAGTATTTCAATGAGTTCCAACCACAAGGCATGACATTCATTCAATCTTTTCTACCCTTTCAAATTCATTAAAGATTCATGATCTGTATGAATCACAAATTTTTTTGGCCAAGGTATTGCAAATTTTTCCAAGCCCTCACCAAAGAATACATCTCCTTATTATAAGAATTCCACATGTCGCGTGCAAATGCTAACGTCGTGAGTTACTTCCACCACTGTTGAGAGTCCTTAAAGGAGGATTTCTATTTTTGAAAGGCTATCACATCAAGTAGTCCCAGCTACCAAGAGGGTTATATATGGCGAAAGAATTTCTATAGTGATGGCCAACACCACTGCTGAAGCTTGCTCATCAAGAGGAAAGCTAAAAAGAAGACAGAGAAGAAAGAAGAATGTTTAGTTCCAAGCTTCCGTCCTAATAACCAGAAGTAACCATTCCTACTTAGAATGGGTTTGTGGGCCTAAAATGGGTAAGAAGGAATAAATCCACTGGGAAGCTAAAGAAGTAACCCAAGATAACATTCACCTCGATGGTCAACCCCTTGGAAAATCTTTTAGGGGATCCCATTACTCACTAAACCTAGTCAAGGAAGATGTCAACTTGAAACGCATTCCACGGGTTAAAGAGATATTCTTTCCAAATTAAGAACCAAAGATTTAGTTATGCCACTGCTCAAAAAATTGAATCTAAAAAGGAGAGGAGGAAGAAGAAGATGACACCATGGACGTCAAAATAGTTTACTTGGTGAGGCATGTCAATATTGATAATAATGCCGATTATGATGATGGTGGAGATTATGTAGATTGGTAGACACCACCTAAATAAGTTCATCAATGCCACCATGAGACTGGGTATGTCTCCGATAAAGGTGGCCACTGATAAGGAGGAGAAGAAAAGGCTGAGAGGAATCCTTTTAATGCTGAAGACATCAGCTGAACAAAAAGTTGAGTAAGATGATGACCCAAATGATAGTAGTGATGAAGATAACTGCTATCGCAGGCCCTACACCATCTACTATGGCCGACCTTCAAGACCTCCAAGCGCCTAAAGTATCAGAAATATGAGGCAACCTTGAAGGTGGTCATGAGGTGCAGAATGTCATTCGCAAGCTTAATCTATAGAACATTTTCAATATCTCCGCACGTGTAATGGCTATATCGTTGAAGGGAAAAATCACAAAAAAGATTAAGGCAATCATAACCATTGATCAGGGTGAGAAATTCAGGGGTAAGGGTTACTGGTATCCTATCAAATACGACTAACTATCATACCCGAAAGAGTATTCTGTGTCAAAGTTTAACACATTCATTGGCAATAACAACCCTATTTGATTGAAAAAACTTGAGTTTTGAAAATATTTAATTTTCTTTAAGAAATCTGACATTAACTTTTAAATTTTAATTCTAAAATAGAACGTACCATCAGAAATGATATACCACCTCGAAAAGTGAAAATAAGGTTTCTTAATGGGGTTCATATTTAGAATTATAAATTACATTTGAGAAAGAACTACATATGATCCTGAAGGATCAAAATGATGTTCTACTAAATATTTGACTATTATAGTCTAGATGAAGGATCATTAATTTCATATTTGAATTCATGATAATAGAACAATATTTCTTCCCAGAATAAGAAGGTTGTCTTCTCAGCTCCTTTTTTGTCTCCTAGGCCTAATGGTTTTACATTTGAATATTCAAAAAGTTCCTGGGACATTCTATAACCTATTTTTATATATTTATTTTGTGTTATTTCTCTTCTTATAAAATGCCTAGGGCTGCTAATGTTTATGCTATTGTTCTCATTCCTAAAAGTGCCCATGCTTCTTTGATTAATTGTTTCAAACCTATTTCTCTGTGTGATATTTTTTTATAAAACGGTGGCTAAAATTTTGGCTTATAGAATACAACTTATTTTGCCTTATATTATTCACCTTAGTCAATCTGGCTTTATAAAATAGAGAATTTCCACTGATAATATTTTATTAGCTTCAGAATTATTAAGGGACTTCAATTGTTGTACTGATGTAAAGTAATTATATGCTAAACTTGAAATTCATAACTCTATCGACATCGTTATTAGATTTTTTTTTAATAGACAAGCTAAAAATGGTTTTTCTGATTGTTTTATTTCTTAGATTAAAGATTGTATTGAGGAAATTTTCTTTTCCATTGATCTTAATGGTTCCTTAGAAGGGTTATTTTGCTCCTCTTCTCGTCAAGGTTATCTTCTATCTCCTTAGTTATTTTGTATAGTGATGGTTGATTAACTTAATTTGATATATGATATATCTTTGGATACTAATTTTTAGGGAATAGTGGCTGCTGATAGCTATATTTCTCATTTACTTAATGCGGATGATGTTTTAGTTATTGGAAAAGCCTTGGCTCTGAATGCAAACAAATTATATGATATTTTGGATTATTTCTTTTTTTATTTTGCTTTCTTTATTAATAATAATAAAAGTTTGACAATTTTTACCAAGGTTACTATTTTTTCGGATAGTATTTGTCAGATTTAAAATATTTCTAATTCTCAACGTAGTATGAAACATTTGTGTATTCCTATTTCTATAAAAAGGCTTATTGGTTCTAATTTTAAATTTTTTTCTTAAAAAAGTTTTTGATTTGCTTTCTTTTTGGAAGGCTATGGAGCTCTCATTTACGAGGAGACTTCGATTTCTTAAATTTACTATTATCAATAACATTACTTATTGGATTAGAGGTATTGTTATTCATATATTTCGCCTTAGATTTATAATGTTTTCTCTTTCTTTCTTTTTCATGATAATGCTAATGCTAAGAAAATGCATATTATAGCATGAAAGGATGTGTGTAAGCCAAAGTGTTTTTGGGGTCTAGGTATTCCAGATCTTGTTTCCTTATTAAATTTTTTTAGTTGTTCTATTATTTGGAGGATTTTAAATGAGATTTAGTGAGAATAAGAGGAAGAGAGAGTACGAGATATAGAGATTGAGAGAGGGTGAGACATAATGGGAGAACATGACTAATAGAGAGTGAGAAAGAGTGGGAAGGATAGAGAGTAGAAGATAGGGAATGATACAATGAAACAGGGATATAGAATGTGTGTGAGAAAGTGAGAGGGTGAGAAGCTAGGCTAGAAAGGGTGAGTAAGTGAGAGAAGATGTTTTAGAGGGATAGGGAGGGCGTTGGAGAGAAAAGGAGTGGAAAAAATAGTAGGTGAAAGAGGAAGAGAGAGTAATAGAAAAGAAAATATAGATAAAATTAAACAAAATAAAGAGAGATATTTCTTGAGGGGTTGGGTGTAAAACATCTATTTTTTGGAAGATAGTGAAAGGAAGACAGAGAAGGAGAAAGAGAAGGGGATAGAGAAAAAAGAGAAAGAGGGAGAAATGTTGGTGAGATAGAGAGAAATAAAAAGAGACTGATTGGACGAGGGAAAACAAGTAATTAAGAAGATAAAGAAATAAAAAGAGATGGAAATATATTAAAGAGAGAGGGAGGGAGGGAGAGAGAGAGAGTTGTAAAAAGAGATGGAAACAAGATAGAAAGAGGGAGAGTGTGGTAGCACGAGAGTAATAGAGAAGGAGATATGTGTGAATGGGTTTGGGAGAGAGAGATTTAAATATAGAGTCAAGCAAGAGAGAGTGTGATGGTGATAGAGAGACGGAGGGACACTATGAGAGAAAACTAAGATAAAGTTAGAGAGAGAGATAGAGCGAAGAAGGAAGTGAGAGTGCAAGAGTGAGATAGAGAAGACTAATTGTGTGTGTGAGAGATAGAGAGAGGGAAAATTATAGGGATATTTTAGTGGAGAGGATGAGAGAGAGAAGAGATTGTGAAAGAGAGAGATGGGGAGATAATGAAAGAGAAAGAGCAAGAGAGGGGCCGATAAAATGATAAACATAATGTGAGGAATATATATATATATATATATATAAGTGATGCAAACTAATGAATTGGACATGATAAACATGCATATGAAAATGAAGCTAAAGATCCTTTAATGTTTCCTAGTGGCCCAATTATAAGACTCAAAGTTAAATGTTTCAAGGAAGCTATAAATGTGTAAATCAAAGAGAAATGGGCTGATCCTTAAATAACCAAAATGATTTAAATAGTCAAACTCTAGTCTATGTCATCAAAATAATTGTGGTGGTTAATCTTTATGGACTTTCATAACTAATAAGGAGGTAATTAACGAGGCTCATTAATAAGTATGTATTGTTAGGAAAGTTGCTATTTGCATATTTTACATTCTTGCAACTTGTATAGTTTTGATAATTCCAAATATTATTATTTTATGTCTTGTTATCTTCTAACATTTTTTGGAAGATTTGTTTTTGCTCTTGTGTGGACTAACGTTTTAGGACAATCGAACTCCAGACAAACGAAGACTTCAAAATAAATTCATCATGAAATACTCTATGATTTGAAGCTTGTACTTTTCTTTGAAATAAAATTGAAAGGGAGTGATTGTAAATTGAGTGAATTAAAACACACACTTAAGGAGATCTTAAATATTTTGTATTGATCGTACGGGACGAACATAGTTCGTACGGGAAGATCAGGTCAGTTATCTCCTCGTAAAAACAATGGAATGAATAGGAACTGAAGAAAAATATTTTTTCTAAGTTCTGATCGTCCAGGACAAAATATTTTTGTCCCAGGACGAAGGGAACCGACTATGGCAGTTTCTAGCAATGTTCTGCAGTTTTCGGAACCGACCTGTGATATAACTGTTCGTACCGGACGAAATATTTCATCCCGGGACGAACCTATTTCATCCCAGGATGAAATTGGTTCATACTGATGCACAAATGGTTTGTACGAGACAGCTTTTTACACAGTTCGTCCGTACTAACTCAGGTTCGTACGGGACGATCCAGTGCGCAGAAAAACATGATTTTAGCAGTTTTTTGGACGGTTTTTCTTGTCCTTTCTATATAAAGAGTCCTAGAAACTATTACAAGTACCTTTGGAGTTGTTTTCTCCTGAGAGGGATCATTAAGTGTGAGTGTTTGGGAGATATTATAAGAGTGAAGAGTGAGAGATCAAATGAGGGGTTTGTGAGGGATTCACAAGGTTACTTGAGGAAGAAGATCTCTTTATTTCTGCCCATCTCCTTTGAAGGCTCACAAGTGAAGTTCAACAACATCGGTCCGGTTCTCTACCGACACTTGGAGAGTGTAAAAGGATGACAAAGTGTATCTTTGACAGTCATTGTGTCTTCGTTCTTTTGGAGAAAACTAGAAGAGAGAACTTGAAAGGGAGAGAGAAAAGAGTGGAGTTTGAGAGGGAGAAGATCCTTGGAGGAGATTTCAAGGGAGTGTGAAGGTGATATTCACACGGTTTCTCCAGCGAACTTGCACCAAAGTACCATCAGATTCAAGGGTCATCTTGAGGAAAGTTTTGGCGGGAAGAAGATCTCTTTGGTGTCAAAGAATCCGGCTACTCCGCCGCACCAGGGAAGGTGAAAGTGATTTTGTACAGGCTTCTCCGCCTTGCGTTGGGGGGCAAAAGGAGAGCCACTTTAGGGTATTACTGCAATACTCGGAGGGTGCCTTTGGGGAGTGGACGTAGGTCAAGGTTTGACCGAACCACTATAAATCTGGTGTGTTCTTTCTTATTTTTCTTCCACATTTAATTTCATTGCAAGTTGTTTACTCTGGTTGAAAAGTTTATTTTTTAAACTTTAAATTTAACTTGCATAAATAATTAAAAAGATTTTCTAAAAATCCAAGAGTATAAGTATAATTTTTAAATTACTAATTCACCCCCCTCTTGGTTAGCCTTGGGACATTTAATTAGGCTTAACATCCTAATTCTTATTGAACGAGTTCCAACAAGTGGTATCAGAGCTTTATTTCAAAATCATAAGTTTAGACTACTTTTTGAAAAACGAGTATGGCTTATTTTAGAAACCGTAAAACTTTAGAAGGATATTCGATTGCTATACCACCTTTATTTGAAAATATTTCTTTTGATTTTTGGAAACTTCGAATGTCTACTTTCTTATAATCAATAGATTATCGAATGTGGCATATGATTCAAAATGGTTATTCTGTAGCGTCATGTATTATAGATGGAATCAAAACTGATATCCCTTTTTCTGAATTGAGTAAAGTAGAACAAATTTATGCTAAATTAAATGCTAAATGTATGAATTTTGTTCTGTGCTTTAAATTCAGAAGATTATATAAGAATCTCTACATATACTACCAGCAAGGAAATTTGGGATAGTTTATGCATTACATATGAAGGTACTAGTGAAGTCAAGCAATCTAAGTTAAATTTTTTGATATATGACTATGAACTCTTTAGCATGGAACCTTATGAGACGATCTTAGACATGTATATTAGGTTTATTCAAATTGTAACATCATTGCATGCTTTAGATAAAGAATTTTCAAAATTTGAAATAATCAATAAAATTTTACGTTGTTTACTTGACAAGTTTGATGCCAAAGTTGTTGCTATTTGCTAATTAAAAAATTTGAATGAATATTCTATTAATAATTTGATTGGCTCACTCATTGCCTACGAGCAATATTTGGGTCAAACACTTTTGGATGCAGGTGAAACAATAATGCTAAAAGCGGAAGACATGGAGAAAAGTTGCTTAGTTGGTGAGGAAAGCGATGACTTAACAAGAAAATTGAAAAGTCCACTAAAGCACAAGGATAAGCATCAACAAAAGTGGAATAAAGGTAAAAATGATAAGAATGTTCAGATTTCATTAAACATTATTTGCTTTGGATGTAGGAAATCTGGACATTTGAAAAGTCAGTGCCCTAATTTGAGAACTCTTCCTGCTAAAGAAAATGGCAAAACTAAGCAAATTATAAGATGGGAAAATAATGAAAAGCAAAAAATCTCTTGGGCAGATCTAGCTTCTGAATCATCAGACCAGGAGCAAAATGATGTTTAAACCCTTTGTTTATGTGTTTTTGTGTGCATGTTTTTTATTTATTGTATTTTTTATTTTATTTGTTTTATGTGTTTTTCTATCTTTATTTTTTAGTGTTTTTATATGATTTTAAAATGTCTTCACATCTGATTCCCTGTTTTAGATCGATCGTGCAAATTTTTCTAGGTATTCTATTCGTACTGGATGAAAATATTTTGTACTGTACGATTTCTGTAGAAAATTGATAGTTGGTTTTGACTGATTGCGTATTGTTTAATTTTTCCAATACATCGTACTGTATGATCTTCTGATCATCCTGGATGATTTGTATTATTTCTTCTGTATGCATATAAATGGCTATACGTGTAAAATGTTGAGAACGAATCTTTTTGTGAGATATTTGAAATGTGATATGAAGATTTTTATAGTTTATGTACTTGTGATTTGTACATGTATTGCTTTAGATCTTTTGAATATTTAAGTGATTTTGTTCTATGTTTGAAATGTTCGTTAGCCTATACGAAAATCCCTAAAATTTTTGATCTTACAAGTGCTATACTTTGAACTGCAACATAAAATTGAATTCATTAGAAAATCTAATTTTTCTAAATTTAAGTTGTGTTTATAACTTAATATTATTAAGATTGTCAATTTCATGTCTCTTATTTAGACTATATTAATTTTAATATTATTATTGCAATTGTGATGTTTTCTTATTTTGTATTTCACTTATCAATTAATATTTATGCACTTAGAAAGATTTGAAATTTTAGATTATTGATTTTGAAAAGAATACAATTACTCTTGAAAATTATACAAATGTACAAAAATCAAAAGAAATGCGCAAAGATTTGCAATGTGAAAAAGAGGCACAAAATAAATCCAACAAGTGAAAAGATGCACAAAAATGTGCCACAAAATTAAAAAAGATGCGTAAAGCGCCACATGTGGTAGTTATTTCTTTCCTTAATTTGTTAATCTCTTAATTCAAATTGATCTTATGTACATTTATATTACATATTGAAATATGAAATATAAAACTTTTATATCATCATTTTTACAATGATTTTCTCTATCTTAAATGTCAAAATATACTCATGTTTTGATAAATTCTTTTTAGTTTCTATGCTATATCTCTTCTTAAATTCTATGAATTTTATGATTTGCCTAATATTTTAATTTTATTTGCATACTTTATATCAATCACTTTAAAGGTTAAATTTTTAAATGATTTTCATATGTATGCTTACATTTCTAGTCTTTTTCTTCTTCACTTTTTGATGTTGTCAAAAAGGGGGAGAAATTGTTTGTTGTGTCTTGTGTATTTGTGACTTATGTATTTTTATGTTTTTTATTTGTTTTATCGTATGTTTTCGTATGTGTGTTTGATTGTTTTTGTTTTATCTTTTGTGTTGTTTTGTGTTGTATAAAATTTTTGAAAAAACAATTTTTTTTTTGAATTCAAATGCCTCCTTATTTTCATGAGTTCATCATTTTAGGAGGAGTTTAGGAGATTCGAAGAATTTCAAATTATACAAACAATAATTATTTTGCCATCATAAAAAAGGGGGAGATTGTTAGGAAAGTTTCTATTTGTATGTTTTATATTCTTGCAACTTGTATAGTTTTGTTGATTCCAAATATTATTATTTTATGTGTTGTTATCTCCTAATATTTTTTGGAAGATTTATTTTTGCTCTTGTGTGGACTAACATTTCAGGACAATCGAACTCCAGACAAACGAAGACTTCAAAATAAATTCATCATGAAATACTCTATGATTTGAAGCTTGTGCTTTTCTTTGAAATAAACTTGAAAGAGAGTGATTGTAAATTGAGTGAATTAAAACACACACACTTAAGGAGATCTTAAATATTTTGTACTGATCGTACGGGAAGAACATAGTTCGTACTGGATGATCAGGTCAGTTATCTCCTCGTAAAAACAATGGAATGAATAGGAACTGAAGAAAAATATTTTTTCTAAGTTCTGATCGTCCAGGATGAAATATTTTCGTCCCAGGACGAAGGGAACCGACTATGGCAATTTCTGGCAATGTTCTGCAGTTTTCAGAACGATCTTTGACATAATTGTTCGTACCAGTCAAAATATTTCATCCCGGGATGAACCTATTTCATCCCAGGATGAAATTGGTTCGTACTGATGCACAAATGGTTCGTATGAGACAGTTTTTTACACAGTTCGTCTGTACTAACTCAGGTTCGTACGGGACGATCCACTGCGCAGAAAAACATGATTTTAGTAGTTTTTTGGATGGTTTTTCTTGTCCTTTCTATATAAGGAGTCCTAGAAACTATTACAAGTACCTTTGGAGTTGTTTTCTCTTGAGAGGGATCATTAAGTGTGAGTGTTTGGGAGATATTGTAAGAGTGAAGATTGAGAGATCAAGTGAGGGGTTTGTGAGCGATTCACAAGGTTACTTGAAGAAGAAGATCTCTTTGTTTCTGCCCATCTCCTTTGAAGGATCTCAAGTGATGTTCAACAACATCGGTCCGGTTCTCTGCCGACACTTGGAGAGTATAAAAGGATGACAAAGTGTATCTTTGACAGTCTTTGTGTCTTCGTTCTTTTGGAGAAAACTAGAAGAGAGAACTTGAAAGGAAGAGAGGAAAGGGTGGAGTTTGAGAGGGAGAAGATCCTTGGAGAGGATTTCAAGGGAGTGTGAAGGGGATATTCACACGGTTTCTCTTACGAACTTGCACCTCAGTAGCATCGGATTCAAGGGTCGTCTTGAGGGAAGTTTTGGCGAGAAGAAGATCTCTTTGGTGTCAAAGAACTTGGCTACTCTGCCGCACCAGGGAAGGTGAAAGTGATTTTGTACAGGCTTCTCCGCCTTGCGTTGGGGGAAAAAGGAGAGTCACTTTGTGGTATTAGTGCAATACTAGGAGGGTGCCTCCGAAGAGTGGACGTAGGTCAAGGTTTGACCGAACCACTATAAATGTGGTGTGTTCTTTCTTATTTTTCTTCCGCATTCAATTTCATTGCAAGTTGTTTACTCTGGTTGAAAAGTTTATTTTTTAAACTTTAAATTTAACTTGCATAAATAATTAAAAAGGTTTTCTAAAAATCCAAGAGTATAAGTATAATTTTTAAATTACCAATTCACCCCCCCCTCTTGGTTAGCCTTGGGACATTTAATTTGGCTTAACATCCTAATTCTTATTGAACGAGTTCCAATATGTATTTGCTAAGTTCCAAGGATATTAAATTGGAAATGGACATGTCTATGACTTTGTGGTTTAGGAAGTTTAAATATATTGCATCTTGTCACTTAATTTGAATCTACTCACTTTGTTATTTTAAAAATGTAGGGACTATTTTTTTTGTTAGTGTTTATGTTGTCTTAAAGATATATTAATAGATTTACTTATCTCCGAGGGTTATTCCAAGTATATAATTGTTTTATTATGAATTTGATAGGTATTTTTAGAAAAATATATTATTGTGAGATTTTGTGTTCCTCTAGGTTCCTAAAAGAACTAATAAACTTATTAAGTTAGCTTATGGCATTCAATCATTGAAACTTATCACATTGACTTTCTGAGAGGTTCTTAGGTTGCATTCCAATCTTTCATATTTTTCATTTTTCATCAGGTTGGGTAACGGGTTAAGGCTCCTCAACCTTTTTCTGTAAGATCTAGGACTTCAACACAATCTTGTATTAGGTTTCATCAAATTATTGGTGAAGTTCATATCATCTTGGTATCAAAGTTTTAGTTTTTAAAATAGGTATAGCTATCTTTTATTTTATTTTTTTTATATTTGTTATTCCATGTTATAAAAAAAATAAAAGATGAAAAAAGGTAAAATAAAAAAAAAGAAAAAGAAGAAAAGAAAACAAAAGAAAAAATAAAAAAAAAATTGCTTAAACATTATTTATCTCTTTAGTCAAAATTCATGACATTTTTTTATGAGTTTTGGTGATTTATCTTTTTGAATCATTGTTTGACTATGTCAAACAGTTTATCCAGTTTTATTAAGAACTAAAGAAGGCAGAGAGAGTGAAATACAAGTGCAAATGTATCAATTCTTTATATATCCCTACACCATAATATCTTGATCCTCCACCCCCATTCTTATTTTTATTAGAGGAAACATGACCATTCTTACTATTCAAATGCGCCTCCCATGCTTCGATTACCAACCCATCGATTACATCTTTTCTTTT
Source organism: Dendrobium catenatum (assembly GCF_001605985.2). NCBI lineage: Eukaryota > Viridiplantae > Streptophyta > Magnoliopsida > Asparagales > Orchidaceae > Dendrobium > Dendrobium catenatum. Next base: position 220,737 of record NW_021322233.1, on the reverse strand, counting down.
CTCTCTTGTAGTCTATTTGGGAGACCATAATCAATAGTTTTGGGATACATTTCTGACCGATTCTTTCGCTAAGAAGATGGAGATGGTTAAGTCAACCAACAATTCTGATATTGGAAGTGAAAAGTCATCCTTTGGACATGCTTTGTTAAGATCTCACATGTCGATACATATGTAAATCTAACCATTCTTCTTCTTGACATGAACGATATTGGCGATCTAATTAGCATTTTTTTTCATGGATGAAGCCTGCCTCTATGAGCTTATTGGTTTCGACAGTCACTTATTCCTCAATCTCCAATCTCATTCTCCTTGGATCTTATTTAACGGGTGTTGCATCTAGTTTGATGACCAATCTGTGAACTGCTATATAAAGGGATAAGCTGGTTATTTCAACATATGTCAAGGCAAAATAGTCCATGAATTCACAGAGATGTTTTTTTATTTCTTCTACTTTATCTTCTAGTAGAACGTCACTGATGAAGGTAGGATAAGGATATTTCTCTGTCCGAGAAGATATAGTTGAAAAGCGATGAGATTTCTTGGAGGATTCTTGAAGATGTCAAAAATCGAGCATATTACCTATAGCAGTCTTCTTTGAGACCAAGTTTTAATAATTTCTTTTTTATTTTTTATTATGAATCCTTAGGGGTACACACTAGATGTCAAAAATTATATTTTGTTTATGTGATCGCGACCTCTCTACGCCATCGGTGTATTTTTTGAGTTTTAACGAGATTAGGTTCTAGGTGAATTTTTAGAAGGCAGATTAGGTTTTAGATTACACACTACTTAGAGATTTTTATGCTCATTTTATGAGGACTTTATGATCTAAGTTCTTGTTTCCTATAGGTTCAAGCCTCTATAATTAATTACCCCTCATGATAACAAGAGACAACTTTGGATTAAGGCTAGTTAATAAAGCAGTCACATAGGTTATGAACCTATAGTATAATAGCAATAATTTTATGGTTTAAATTTGAATTTGGATTTTGGAATTTGAAATTTAGAGTTTATCACCATAAACTTAAAACTGGTGGTGGGTGGAATGAAGACAAGCCTGATTAAGATCCCATGGTTCTATTATCCCAGGCTATCAAGCTCCCGAGTCTATTTAGTCAAAGGAGGTAATCGACCCAACCTGACAGAACGCACCTTATCAGCAGCCATGGGTTGCTTCATCAAATAATACCTTATAGACCTTGGTTGGTATTGTCTAAGGGGATAGATCTAAATTCACCTTAGCTGATAGAGGGCTTTATGCCTATCGAATATACCCTATGAATCAAAACTCAAGGGTTTGACGCCATTAGGGAACATATGGGCTTTGGTCCGTGATCATAATATAATGGTTCCATTTTGCAACAAAACCACTCGATCAGAGGGCACATGTCACATTCCTGTTGGCAAGAGACTATTTGAGGATGAATCAAAGTGATACACCAGACACAACATTCGCTCTTTGTGAGCTAAAGCTAATTTCAAATTTATCACACCCAACAAAAGGTTGCGAGGAGGTGGATTGGTTTTAGTTTTAAGATTTTAGAAGATAGATTTTATTTTAATGATGTTAGGATTTTGTTTGATTTGAGATTTGACTCATTTGGTTGAGATTTTATATCAATGCGGCCATCATCGGGGTGACATTAAGGTCACTTGTTTTTTTAGAATTTTGGTAGGTATTTTTTACTTCAAGTCATGTCAACTCTAGTCCTTTCAAGTAACAGGATGAAACTTGAATATTTGACCCGTGCAACATTCTCAAATCGTTAGATTTGTGACTTAGATATGACGATTGGAGCACATGCGGGTTGTAGCATTTGACCCTACGCAGCATTCTAGGTCATTAGTGTTTATGCTTTTAATATGTTGATCGGAGCATATGCAGGGTGTATTTAGTTTCAACATAGAATGTGTATTTGACCCAGCGTAGCATTCTCATACATTGGCATTTAAAAATTTATTACATTTGTCGGAGCACATGCAGGGTTGTAACATTTGACCCTGCATAGCATTCTCAGACATTAGTGCTTGTATTTTTAATACGTTAACCGAATAAATGCATCATGGATTTAGTTTAAGGGACCATATTTAATACATAAGGGGCATTTTAAAATATTTAAATATGATCTATTTTGCGTTAGCGATTTCATTTATCAATTCCCAGTATTTCATTTAAGAGCCTTCGAAGGCCTTCTGTCTTATAAGTATGTTGTTGATCTGATGGCATGAAAGCATTTTAGCTTAAATTTCTTGTTAATATGAGAGAGATATTATTTTTTGTTCACTTTAACGTAACATTTAGCACAACTCGTAGAGAATATTTCCTAAATAAGTATTAGGAGTCGTGCTAGTGTTCATAGGAGAATTATCTTGCTTTCTATAAGTTCCCCTATTCCCTCCCTTAGGTATACTGATTTATTTGATATAAGCTCCTTATCCTTGCTTGCAAACTAGTTGTTGTGGGCACTACGAATTCCATATTCATTCTCATTGGTGAATTGTAGTACACTCATATTTTACCTTTGGGCAATATAAATAGTGATTTTATCCTTCCCATAAATCATGTAGATTTATAGATATAGCTCAAGGGTAACCTTTATCCAGTGAACAAAGAAGTTGAAGTAATGTTCATTCAATTATCATTATTGATGATAAGTTTATAAAATTTGTCAATAATATAGAGTTAAGTTGGAAGTTGTAGATGCATTTGTAATCAAATTTGAATTTGTAAGGCATATTCCATCAAATCTATTAGAAAGAGAAAAATTGTATTATTTTATACAACTTTCTTCAATAACCACTTAATCTTATTGACCTAAAGAATTGGAGAGATCATTATGATCTTCATAAAGCTTTGATTAAAAAGTAATTTGTTATTGCCATTTACCTCAGCATTATATATTGGTTTAAAAAAACCTCTTAAGGTTAAATAGCCTTAATGCAGTTCATCCAAATAAAAGGTTAGAATAATGGGCCTCCCTCTTTTTTATATTAATTTATTTATTGGAATGATTATTAATTAATCATATATATTTTAAATCATTTAAAATGATTAATTTTGTTCCAAATCAAGATGTTGAGGGTCCTTTGATTTGTTCTAAATTTCAGTAGCCTTCCGGCGTCCCCTCCCCGACACCGCGAGGGAAAGAGTGGCTTGACTTCACTATAGTGAATTAACTATAAGTAGATTGAGTCTTCAAGTCTTCAATCCCTTGGTCGGATAAGCTCGACGACCAAGGGCTTCGAGAGACCGAATTAACCCAGGGATTTCCTTCAAGTCATCATACCTATTTAAATATCCTTTTTTATTTAATAAATTAGAATATCAATTAATTAAAAATATGATTTATTTAAATTAGATTTTCTATTTATTTATTATTGATTTAATTAATTGAGTATTTTCAATCTTTCCAAAAATTTGAATAAGTCCAAAATATTTCTGAGTCAAGAACTTTTGAGAAAATTTTGGCAACCTCCCAGCAATCCCTCCATGTGCCGCGAGGTAAAGAGTGGCTCGACTCAACCGAAGCAAATCAACAGCGAGGAGATTTGGTCTTCAGAAGCTTTGATTAGCGATGATTGGTTGTTGGATATTGTCAAAGTTTACATTTCAAAAATTTGGCTAAGTCTTAGATTTTTGAGGAAATTCCGGTAGCCTTATGGTGTCCCCTCCCCTGCACCGGGAGGTAAGGAGGGCATTTTCCCTTATAAGTCCGCTCGACCAGAGCGAATCGATCGCCAAGGTATTCTTGATGCTGTCAGGTCCCAAAATTGATCTTCGAAAGCTCCAATTGATGATGATTAATTACAGATAATTGGATGTATGTTGCTTGTAGAAAATTTGACTAAGTACCAAAATTTTAAGAAAATTTTGGCAGCCTCCCGACATCCCCTCCTCGGCACCATGAGGTAAGGAGGGCATTTTCCCTTGCAAGTCCGCTAGGCCGGAGCGAATCGACAGCCAGGGAATTTGAGATGCTGTCCTGTCTAGGAATTGATCTTGGAAAGCTCTAATTGATGATGATTTGTTACAGATTATTGAATGTCGGTTGATTGTAGAAAATTTGACGAAGTACCAAAATTTTTAGGAAATGTTGGCAACCTCCAGACGTCCCCTCCCCGGCGCCGGGAGGTAAAGAGGGCATTTGCCCTTTCTAAAATAATACAATATAAAGAATATACTTATTATAATATAATAAAATATGTATTATTATTTTTATATATTATAATAATATATATTTATTATATGAAGAGGGTGGAAAATAGAGGAATTGGGAAGAGCCCCCGATCAAGCAAAGGGCTGAGGCCACCCATGGCGGAGGGGGAGGCAGATGCATGGTTTGTGTCGGCCGACAGTGTCAGTGTCGGCTTAAGCTTTGGGAGCAGGAGTCGGCATTTGCGGCTTAAGGAGGGAGATTTGCTTTAGCTAAGGCACAAGTTCAGGTACGATGGCTGAGATCCGGTGAGGTATATGTTGGGTCGATTAGAGAAGGCGGATGGAGTTGGCTGGTGAGGTCAGAGTTAAAAACAAAAGCGGTAGATGAAGTCTTGTGGGAGGTCGTATGTTATTCCCCTTCCTCATTTGTTTCCCTTTTCGTTTATATTCCTATGGTTTCATTGTCTTGTGCTATGTGTGCAGGTGGTTACACGATCATGGGATCGTGTGTTATATATTACAAGTCGAAACTGATCGGGAGTAGGCGTCATTCATGGATTATGGTTATAGGTCAACACCTCCTTTTGAATTTAATCCAAATTTATTACCAAGAAACTGTACAACCGATAAAATGTTAGCTTCTATTTAACCTGAATTCCCTTACTTGGAAATTGCTCCTTAACAAATTTCTTATAAACTCAATCACCACCACCTACTTTCCCCCCACCTTATTCATATTCACCTCCTTATAACTTCTTGTATTGAGAATCAACTACTAATGTTTCAACTGAAGAAACTCAGGTTGATTAGAAATCAACCCTTAACTTTCTTTATATATTGCTACACCATCATGCCTTGATTCTCCACCCCCAATCTTGTTCTTATTATAGGAAACATGACCATTTTTACATTTCAAATGTGTCTCCCATGCCTCCATTACCAACATAATTGCTTTGATCCCCACCATTACCTCCATCAAATACTCCCCTTTTACCACCAAGATGTGATTTACAATCACCTCCCCACATGCAGATTTGAAACACTAAACTAAATAGGAACCTCATCTAGAAAGAGAGAAGGTAGAGAGAGCAAGAGAATTAAATGTAGAGGTATTATGGGAGGGAGAGAGCAGTAAGGGTGCAAGAGAGGTTTAGAGGGATGGGGAGGGATGGGGAGGGCTGGTGAGATTGAGAATAAAAGAGAGGTCTTGAGGGACTGAGAATGAAAGATAGAAAAAGAGATATTTATAAGAAGAGAGGGAGTATAACAAAATTTTATGGAAGATAAAGATAAATTAAAGAGTGAGGGAGAGGGAGAGGGAAATGGAGAGGGAGGGAAATTGATAATGAGAGAGAATGTGAGAGAGGGTAGGAGTGAGAGAGCATGTAAATAAAGGGAGGGTAGGAGAGTGACGTAAAGAGAAAGAGGGGAGAGAGAGAGAGAGAGAGAGAGAGAGAGAGAGAGAGAGAGAGAGAGATTATAGGAGAGAAGGAGATAGAGTGAGAGGGAATAGGATAGAGATAGTAAGAGAGAGAGAGTGGGAGATAGATAGAGAGTAGGAGAGGGAGAGTGAGAGATATAGAGAGAGTGAGAGATAGTGAAAGAGAAAGATAGAGTGTGTGGGAGATGTAGAGTGAGAGAAAAAGAGAGATTGAAAGAGAATGCAAGTGTGTTGGAGAGAGCAAGAGATTCGGAGATAGATGGAAGAGGAAGAGAGGAAATAGAGAGGGAGGAGTGCGAAAAGGAGAGAAAATGAGTGAGAGAGGTAAATAAGAGAGTGGGTGGAAGAATTATACATTTTGAGAGAGCAGGGAAGAAAGAGAGAGTGTGTTAGAGAGAGAACAACCAAGAGAGAGGGAGAGGATCAAGAAAGAGAGAGAGGGAGGGAGAAGGGAGGGAGAGAGAGAGCTAGAGAGATAGGGAAGAGATGGAGAGAGAACAAGATAAAGATCTTGAGTGATAGAGAGCAAAAAAGTGTGAAAGAGAGAGGGAGAGATTTACATAGATGTATATTTAAAGAATGAAAGGTTAAGAGAGAGAAATATAAGAGAGAATAATAGATAGTAAGGGAGAGATGGTGAAAAATAATGATATGAAATACACCAAGAAAACCTAAGAATCTCCGAAGAACCTAAGGTGATAAGTTTTGAAGATTGAACACCACAAAACTAACATGTAAGTTCAGGAGTTCTTCTAAAACCAAGAGGGACACAAAATCCAATAAGAGTGTATTATCTGAAAATCCAAAAAAAGATTGAATCTATCCCCCAATTAGTCCTAGGTAAATCCAAAATAAAATCCATTGAAATATCAACCAAGGTTCATTAGGTATAGGTAAAGGGGTGCACAAACTAGGGAGTTTTTGCTTAGCCATAACTGATTTACATGTTATAAACTTCTCACAAATTATTTCCACATCACATTTCATATGAGGTCAAATTATTGTTAATGCAAAATTCCTAAAATTTTAGGTACACAAAAATGTCCCATCAAACCACCACCACCGGCTTCTCTCACAATCAATTCACGTAATAAAAACTTAGACACAGTTTATTTTCTCAAAATAAAAAGCCTTCATGCTTAAAAGCATACTAAATGCCACTTTTTTGCATGCATTTAAAACATCACAAAAATCAAAATATTGAGTATATAGATCATTCATGTATTCTAAATAAAACATTTTCATATCAAAAATAGAATGAAAGACATACCTTCAGGATAATGCATCAACTACCACGTTTCCCTTACATTGCTTGTATTAGATCACATACGAAAATATTTAAATGTGTTCCACCCACAAGGCATGACATTTATTCAATCTTTGCTACCCTTTCAAATGTTTTAAAGATTCATTATCTGTGTGAATCACAAATTCTTTTGATCATGGTGTTGCAAATTTTTTTAACCCTCACCAAGGAATACTTATCCTTATTATAAGAATTCCATACATCACGTGCATCTGTTAACGTCGTGAGTTACTACCACTAATGTTAAAAATCCTCAAAAAAAGGATTTATATTTTTTAAAGACAATCACATCTAGATGTTCCAGCTATTAAGAGTTTTAGATCTTGCGAAAGAATTTCTGCTGTGACTGCCAACACCATTGCCTTACCTAACAAGCTTTTTTAAGTAGAGGAAAGCTAACAAGAAGACAGAGAACAATGAAGAATGTTGAGCTCCAAGCTCACCAAAAACTACCAGTCCACCCACAAAACCTGCCATTTGAAGAACCAGAAGTAACCATTTTTACTTGGAATTGGTTTGTGGGCCGAAATGGTAACTCTAATGGGAAGCTAAAGAAGTAAACCACGATGTCAACTTCAAACGTAGACTGTGGGTTGAAGATATCTTCTTGCCAAAATAAGAACTAGAGATTCAGTGGCACCGCTGTCAAAAAAATTGAATCTGAAAAGAAGTGGAGGAAGAAGAAGATGACACTGTGAACGTTAAAGTAGTTTACTTGGTTTGGCATGTCAACATGATAAGTGCATCAACACCACCATGAGACTGGGTCAATAATCGATAGAGGTGGTAACTCCTTAGAAGGACGAGAAGAAAAGGCTGAGGAGAATCCCTTCAATGCTAAGGACATCATGATTATCGATATGTAGTGACAAATAAGATCCAAGGATAGGGAAATCTATCTGCGGAACCAAAAGATGAGTGAGGTGATGGCACAAATGGTAGTAATAATGTAGAGAACTGCTGTCGCAGGCCCTGCACCGTCTACTCTGGCCGACCTTCAAAACCTCCAAGAGCCTCAAGTTTCAGGAGTACGAGACAACTTTGAAGGTGGTCACAAGATGCAGAATGTCATTCGCCAGCCTAATCTATAAAACATTGCCAGTATATCCGAGCCTGTAATGGCTATACAGTTGAAGGGAATAATCATAGAAAAGATCAAGGCTATCATAACCATTGATCATGCTAAGAAATTTATTAGCAAGGGTCGCCCATATCCTGTCGAATATGACTAAGTGTCTTACCTGAAAAGGTATTCTGTGTCAAAGTTTAACACCTTCAATGGTAATAAATAACCCTATTTGATTGAAAAAATTTGAGTTTTGAAAATGTTTAAATTTCTTTAAGAGATTTGATATTAACTTTTAAATTTTAAACTTAAAATATAACATACCATCAGAAATGATATACCACATCGAAAAGTGGAAATATAGTTTCTTAATAGGATTCATATTTAGAATTATAAATTACTTTCAAAATATCGTAGCAAAATTTAAAGAAGAACTACATATGACCTCGAAGGGTCTAAATGATGTTCTGCTAAATATTAGACTATTATAGTCTAGATGAAGGATCATTAATTTCATATTTGAAGTCATTATAATATTATGATATATCTTCCTGGAATAAGAAGGTTGTCTTCTCAGCTCCTTTTTTGGCTCCTGGGCCTGATGATTTTACATTCGAATTTTCAAAAAATTATTGGGATATTTTCGAACCTTATATATATATATATATATATATATATATATATATAGCATTAATTCTCTTCTTATAAAATGTCTATGGCTGCTAAAGCTTATGCTATTGTTGTCATTCCTAAAAGTGCTCATGCTTCTTTGATTAATTATCTTAGAAATATTTCTCTCTAAAATGTTTTTTTTTTAAAGCACTGGCTAAAATTTTGGCTAATAGAATACAACTTATTTTGCCTTATATTATTCACCTTAGTTAGTCTGGGTTTATAAAACAGAGAATTTCTATGGATAATATTTTATTAGCTTCAGAATTATTGAGGGACTTCAATTGTTGGGCTAATGTAAAGTAATTCTATGCTAAACTTTAAATTCATAACTATATAGACATCATTACTTGATTTTTTTTATATATAGACAAGCTCAAAAAGATTTTTCTTGTTGCTTTATTTCTTAGATTAAAGATTGTATTTAGGAAATTTTCTTTTCTATTGCTCTTAATGATTCCTTAGAAGGGTTATTTTGCTCCTCTTCTCGTCAAGGTTGTCTTCTATCTCATTAGTTATTTTGTATAGTAATGGATGCATCATCTAATTTGATAAATGATTTATCTTTTGATAGTAATTTTTAGGGAAAAGTGGCTGATGAAAACTATATTTCTCATTTACTTTATGCATATGATGCTCTGGTTTTTGCAAATTCCTTGGCTCTGAACGCAAAAAAATTAGAGGATATTTTGGATTATTTCTTTCTTTGTTCTGTTCTCTTTGTTAATCATAATAAAAGTTTGGCAATTTTTGCCAAGGTTATTATTTTTGCGGATAGTATTTGTCAGATTTCAAATATTTCAATTTATCAACGTAGTATGAAACATTTGGGTCTTCATATTTTTACCAAAAGTCTTATTGTTTCTAAATTTTAAACCTTTGCTTAGTAAAGTTATTGATTTGCTTTCTTGTTGGAAGGCTAAGGGGCTCTCATTTATAAAAATACATTGATTTCTTAAATTTACTATTACCAATTACCTTACTAATTGGATTAGAGGTATTGTTATTCATATATTTTGCCTTAAATTTATAATGTTTGCTCTTTTTTGTTTTCTTTTTCATGATAATTTTAATGCTAAGAAATTGCATATTATTGCATGAAAAGATGTGTGTAAGCCAAAGTGTTTTTACGGTCTGGGTAATCTAGATCTTGTTGATTTATATTATTTTTTCAGTTGTTATATTATTTGGAGGATTTTAAATGAGAATTTTCTTTAATTCGGTTAGGTTAAGCAAGTGAGAGGGAGAGAGAGAGAGAGTGTGTGGAAAAGTGCGTTAGAGAGCATGATATAAGGTTAATATAAGGAGAGAGAGATAGAATGAGAGAGAGATAGAACATAGAGCTAAAGAGAGAGATGAGAGAGCAAGAGACGCATAGAGAGTGAGATCTAGAAATAGAGGGTGAAATAAAGGATGAGAGTAAAAGAAAAAGTGATTTATTTATAAGGAGGTATAGAGGGTGAGGGAGAGAGTGAATGGAGAGGAGGAGATAAAGAGAGAAGGAGAGATATAAAGTGATAAAGATAATGTACATGATAAAGATAATGAGAGAAAGAGAAGAGAAAGAGAGAGAGATAAAGAGAAAAGAAAGGGTGAGGGCAAGAGAAAGAGATATTTAGTGAGAATAAGCAGAAGAAAGTATAAGAGATATAGAGATTGAGAGAGGGATGGATAGAATGGGAGAACATGACTAACATAGAGTGAGAAAGGGTGGGAAGGATAGAGAGTAGAAGAGAGTGAATGATACAATGAGAGAGGGAGATAGAATGTGTGTGAGAAAGTGAGAGAAGAGAAGCTAAGCGAGAAAGGGTGAGAGAGTGAGAGAAGATGTTTTAGAGGGATAGGGAGGGTGTTGGAGAAAAAGAGAGTGGCAAAAAGAGTAAGCGAAAGAGGAAGAGAGAGTAATAGAGAAGTAGATAGGGAGAAAAATAAAAAAAATAAAGAGAAAGATATATCTTTAGGGGTTGGGTGTAAAACATCTATTTTTTAGAAGATAGTGAAAGCAAGAGAGAGAATGAGAAGGGGAGAGAGAAATTAGAGAAAGAGGGAGAGATGTGGGTGATATAGGGAGAAACAAAAAGAGACTGATAGGAGGAGGAAAAAAAATAAGTAATAGAGAAGATAAAGTAATGAAAAGGGATAGAGAGATATTAATTATGGAGGGAGAGAGAGAGAGTTGTAAAAAGAGATGGAAACAAGATAGAAAGAGCGAGAGTGTGGTAGCACGAGAGTGATAGAGAAGGAGATGTGGTAGAATGGGAGAGGAAGAGAGAGATTTAAATAGAGAGTGAAGCAAGGGAGAGTGTGAGGGTGACAGAGAGAGGGTGGGATAGTGAGAGAGAACTAAGATAATGTTAGAGAGAGAGAGATAGAGGGAAGTAGGAAGTGAGAGTGCAAGAGTGAGATAGAGAAGATTAATTGTGTGTGTGAGAGAGAGAGAGGGAAATTAAAGGGATATTTTAGGAGAGAGGATGAGAGAGAAATAGAAGAGATTTTGAAAGAGAGAGATGGGGAGATAACAAAAGAAAGAGAGAAAGAGAGGGGGCAAAAGTGAGATCTAGAAAGAGATAGAGATAGAAATAGAAGGACTGAGAGTAAGACAGAAAGACATTTATTTATATGGAGGTACATAGGGTGAGGGAGAGGAGATAGAGAGAGGGAGTGATAAACTAAAAAAGATAATAATTGCAAGATATATATATATATATATAAGTGATGTAAACTAATGAGTTGGACATGATGAGCATGCATATGAAAATGAAGCTCAAGATTCTTTTTTGTTTCCTAGTGGCCCAATTACAAGACTCAGAGTTAAATGTTTCAAGGAAGCACTAAATGTTTAAATCGAAGCGAAATGGGCTTATCCTAAAAAGACCAAAATGATTCAAATAGTCAAAGTCTAGTCCATGTCATCAAAATAATTGTGGTGGTTAATCTTTATGGACATTCATAACTAGTAAGGAGGTAATTAAAGAGGCTCATTAATAAGTATGTATTTGATAAGTTTCAAGGATATTAAATGAGAAATGGACCCGGTAATGACTGACCATATGTGGGAACTTGTTTTGAGGTTTAAGAGGTTTAAATACATTGAATCTTGTCACTTACTTTGAATCTACTCACTTTGTTATTTTAAAAATGCGGGGACTCTTTTTTTTTTTGTGTTAGTGTTTATGTTGTTTTAAAGTATATTAATATATTTACTTATCTTTGAGGGTTATTCCAATTATATAAACTTCTTATTACGAATTTGATAGGTATTTTTGGAAAAATACATTCTTATGAGATTTTGTGTTCCTTTAGATTCCTAGAAGAACTCATGAAATTATCAAGTTAGCTTGTGGTGTTAAATCATTTGAACTTATCACCTTGAATTGCTTAGAGGTTCTTAGGTGTGGCATTTCAATATTTCATATTTTTGATTTTCCATCAGGTTTGGTGATGGGTTAGGTCTCCTCAATCTTTTTCTGCAAGATCTAGGACTTCAGCACAATCTTCTACTAGGTTTAATAAAATTATTGGTAAGGTTCATATCATCTTGGTATTAGAGTTTTAGTTTTTAAGATAAGTATAGTTATCTTATATTTTATTTGTTCTTTATTTTTTAATTCCTGCTATAAAAAATTAAAAAATTAAAAAGGTAAAATAAAAAGTAAAAGAAGAAAAGAAAACAAAAAAAATTGTTTAAACTTTGTTTATCTCTTTAGACAAAATTCATGACATTTTTTATGAGTTTTGGTGATTTCTCCTTTTGAATCATTGTTGGACTATGTCAAATAGTTTATCGAGTTTGACTAAGAAATAAAGATAATAGAGAGAGTGAAATATGAGGGCAAGTGTATCAATTCGTTATATACCGCTACACCATCATGTCTCGGTCCTCCTCACCCACTCTTATTTTTATTAGAGGAAACATGAACATTCTTACCTTTAAAATTGTGCCTCCCATGCTTCCATTACCAACCCATCAATTCCATCTTTTCTTTTCTCTCTTATATTCTATCTAGGATACCAAAATAAGTAGTTTTGGGATACACTCCTAACCAATTCTATCACTAAGAAGATGAAGAGGGTTAAGTCATCTTCTCGGGTGAGTTGAGTGAGGTCAGTCTTGTTAGGCTTATCGGATCAAGTTTGAGCACCCTTTTGCATAAGAGGGTCCAAACTCATTTCGTAATGAAGATAAGGTCCCTAGAAGAGTTCTCACAAAGCGAGATGAAATGGGGGTGGAAGTTCTAAACCTAATTCGACTCTATTTAATGGACACTGTAAAACATATTAAATCCTTTACGTGAGGTAAAAAATTCAATTATATTGCAAAACATTGAAGTCAAAAGAGCATTAATTTCACACCAGCCCCTTATTGTGCTTATGTACAAGGAGGCTATCTTCTTTACTAATGATCTACTTGGAGCTTTACCGAATAATATTATTTCACTTTGTAAGAATTTTAAGGCATATTTATCGATGAGGAACATCTTGATTTAACTCCAATTCGAGGAATTGAACATCAACTTTTTTTCATAGTTGGTGCATCAATTCCGAATCGACTTGCTTATAGTAGTAATTTTGAGAAGTCCAAAGAACTCTAATTGGGTATGTAAATTAAAGTATGATTCCTTGCGCCTAAAAGGAAAAAAAAACTTAGAGAATGTGTGTTTATCAATAACATAACTATAAAATATCATCACCTCATTCTTAGATTAGATGATATGTTGGATGAATTGCATGGTTTATGTGTCTTTACAAAAATTAATCTTATAAAATGGATATCATTATATCAGGATGAAAAAAGGTGATGAATGGAAAATTGTTTTTAAAACTAAATATGGTTTGTATGAGTGGTTAATGATGCCTTTTGTGTTTAACTAATGCTTCAATCATATTCATGTGTTTAATGAATCATATTTAATGTGCATTTATTGGAAGATTTGTAGTTCTGTATTTTGATGATATTCTAATTTGTAATAAAAAGTTGGAAGAACATGAAATGAGTTTTAAATCTATTTTAAAAACTCTAAGGAAAGAAAGATGATTTGCTAACCTCAAGAAGTGCACCTTCTGCACAGATAAGCTTATGTTTCTTGTTCTTATTTATAGTAAGAGAGGAATTTAGGTGGATGACGAAAACATCAAGGAATTCCAAGATTGGCCAATGCCTACAACAATCAGCTAAGTGAGGATTTCATGGTTTAGCTTGCTTCTAAAGATAGTTTGTGCATGATTTTTGTAGTTTAGCCACCCCTCTCACTGAATTCATCAAGAAAAAAATATCCCATTTAAGTGGGGGGAAGAACAAGAGAAGACATTATAATCTGATTAAAAAAAATTAACTAATTATCAACTAAAACATTATGTCGAACATCTCCAGTGCATTCTTTGATATTCAAAGAATTATGAATTATTGAATTATTAACATTTCCACCAATATAAAGACAACCACCAGTACCACAAGCCACCACCCTATTTAATTTGCAACAACATCTTCAATCTTATCTATTGATTTTTATTAGAGGAAACATGACGATTCTTATCTTTTAAATGTGCCTCCCATGCTTCCATTACCAACCCATCCATTCCATATTTTATTTTCTCTCTTGTAGTCTATCTAGGAGACAAAAATCAGTAGTTTTGGGATACATTCCTGACCAATTCTATCGCTAAAAAGATGGAGAGGTTTAAGTCATTTTCTCGGGTGAGTTGAGTGAGGTAAGTCTTATTAGGCTCGTCCAATCAAGTTTTGGCACTTATTTATATAAGTGTGTCAAAGCTCATCTTCTAGTGAAGATAAGGGCACAAGAAGAGTTCTGGGATGAAATGGAGGTGGAAGTTCTAAATCAAATTCAACTCTATTTGTAGGACACTCGAAAACATATCAAATCCTTTACGTGAGGTCAAAAATTCAATTATATTTCCAAAAATTAAGGTCAAAAGATCATTAATTTCACACCAGTCCCTTATTGTACTTATGTACAAGGAGGCTATCTTTTCTTCTAATGATCTAGTTGGTGCTTTCCTGAATAATTACATTTCACTTTACAGGAATTTGAAGAAGTCTTTATCGATGAGGAGCTTCATGGTTTACCTCTAATTTGAGGAATTGAACATCATATTTTTTTTTTAAGTTGGTGCATCAATTCAAAATCGACTTGCTTTAAGGAGTGTTTTTTAGGAGACCAAAGACCTTCAATTGGGTATGTACATTAAAGTATGATTCCTTGTGCCTAAAAGGACAAAACTTAGATAATGTGTGCTAACTATTGAGTTATCAATAACATAATGATAAAATATCATCACCTCATTCCTAGATTAGCTAATATATTGGATGAATTGCATAATTTATGTGTTTTTTTAAAAAAATTAATCTTATAAATGGATATCATTAGATTAGGATGAAAAAAGGTGATGAATGGAAAATTATTTTTAAAACTAAACATGGTTTTTTTGAGTGGTTAATGATGCTTTTTTTGTTTAACTATTGCTCCAAGCATATTTGTGTGCTTGATGAATCATATTTTATGTGTATTTATTAGAAGATTTGTAGTTGTGTATTTTGATTATATTATAATTTATAGTAAAAACTTGGAAGAACATGAAATGCATTTTAAATCATTTTTAAAAACTCTAAGGAAAGTATTCGCTATCCTTAAGAAGTGCACCTTCTGCACAGATAAACTTGTGTTTATTATTTTTATTTATAGTAAGAGAGGAATTGAGGTGGACTAAAAAAACATCAAGGAATTCCAAGAGTGGCCGATGCCTACAACAATCAACTAAGTGAGGAGTTTCCATGGCTTAGCTTACTTCTATAGATAGTTTGTGCATGATTTTTGTAGTTTAGCCACCCCTCTCACTGAAGTCATCAAGAAAAAAATGTCCCATTTAAGTGGGGTAAAGAACAAGAAAAGGCCTTTAATCTGATTAAAGAAATTTAACTAATTATGAACTAAATATTCTGTCGAACATCTCCATTAAATTCTTTGATATTCAAAGAATTCTATATTATTGAATTATAAACATTTCCACCAATAGGAAGACAACTACCAGTACCAATCTCCACCACCCTATTTAAATTTGCAACAACATCTTCCATCTTATCTATTGATTTATTCATCATTACCTATTGCATACCTCAATATTTTGAGAATCTTGAGGGTCTGGACATAATTAGGCTTCACACAAGCTCCATCACCTCTTCTTGCACCAGTCACTTCTAAATTCCAATCCCCATCCGATCGAATATCCCGGTATATAGAATCTTTTTTTTTTTTTGAAATCAGCATGAATGCATTAAAGGCAAATAAAAATAAAAAAGAACTACAAAGAAGATTCATCGTTCAAAATTTGAACAAATGAAGAGGAATCATGTCCAAAGAATTATCTTCCCAAATAAAACTACTAAGAAGACCATATCTAGCACACAAGTCAGCTAACTTATTTCCTTCTCTATCAATATATTTAAAAATAAAATAATTAAATTCTTTGAAAAAATTTAACTCATCTGAATACTTGAAGCCGTGATCCTTAGCCTTCTGAATCACCTTAATGACATTGTAGTTACCGCTCCCAATAATAGCTCCCTTGTACTTGAACATCCAATCTTTCATTATGTTCTTCAAAGTTTTGATGTCTATAAATTCCAATTGGTATATGTCACAATGGATACAAGAATTCCCAAAAGCCAATAAGAATCTTCCTTTGAAATCTTTGATAATACCTCCAACTTTTGCTTTATAAGAAGAACAAAGAGAAGCATCTACATTGATCTTTAACCAGCCGGGTCGAGGAGGATGCCAAGCATTCAACAGTCTACAAGACTGATTAACATCCCTTGATTCTGAAAATTGATTAAAAATCAAATTGGAGTACGAAGATTGGAAAATTGCTTGAATAGCAATTGAAGTAGCACTTTCACTAATGTTATAATGAATCAATTTGTTCCTAGCCTTCCATGAGAAGTACACCATATTTAAGAAGAGATTTAGAATCATACCATCATTCTTTGGGATGTTGCGAATCCACCAGCAGTAATCCTGGAAACTATTGAACTCCGGCTGTTCAAAGCCCCATTTGTTCAGATTACTGATAACCTCCTTGATTCTAATGCAACCGCAAAAAACATGTACCAAATCTTCAATTCCGACAGTGCATCTTGGACACTCATTATTCTCCAGCAACCTCCTATGAGCAAGAAATTGGAACGTTGGTAATGCACCTTTGAATAGCCTCCAAATGAAATTTTGCACCCGTGGATTAATTCTAGCCTTTTTTATCCAGAGAAAAGGTTCCTAGTCCTCTTCCTGTTGCTGAAAGTCGTTGATCATCCCTGGAATAGAATTCCCTGGGTCTTGGAAAATGAGTTCTCTAACATCTTCAACCTGATTAGGATTGATTTTAATATTAAGAATGAGATTTATCAGGTCTTCACCGAAATTCTGCTTCAAATTCTCCTCATTCTAGCTTCCTTCTTTAATGAATCTATTCAGTAAATTATTTTCTTCATCTTGAGGAACTACAAAAGTAGGCCACTCATTGATTCTCCTATCAAGTATCCACTTATCCTTGAATACATTGTTTGAATTCCCATTAGCTACTTCCCATCTTAAAAAAGAATCTAGCACCGTACCACCATAACAAATGATTTTCCAAGAGGAATAAATTCTCTTTATTCCAGCATTTCCAAATCTTGTTCCATACTTGGGAGCCAACATTCTATATAATAAAGACTCCTTGTTGTTAAAAAATTTCCAAGATAATCTAGCTCTAAGAGGAGCTACCATTGTTGTTGAGGAAAATAATCCACAGCCACCTTTCTTCATAGGCTTACATAAGTTCTCCCAACTGATGTAATGCATTCCTAGATTTCCCCCAGATTTTTTCCAAAGGAAACTTCTACAAATTTTATCAATCTCTTTAAGAACATGAATAAGCACCAAAGAGTGAGAGCTAAAATAGTTTGGAATAGTTAGGATAACTGTCTTAATAAGAACAATTTTCTCTGCTAGTGGTAATGATTTCGATCCACAAGTATTAAAGAATCTAAGAACTTTCTCAATAATAAAATGAAAGTCACTAAACATCATTCTTCTCAAAGTCATTTTAATGCCAAGGTAAACAAGCTCTTTAACTTGATTAAATCCCATAATCCTGGAAAGATGTTTCTTCTTTCTTCTACCAACATTATTTCCAAAGAGAATAGCTGATTTTTCCTTATTAATCTTCTGCCCTGTCCACGAGCTAAAACCAGCTAAAATGGCCTTGATTTCAAGAACAGGTTTCCTTGAAGCTTCCTAGAAAAACATAACATCATCAACAAACAATAAGTGTGAAATCTGAGGACTGTTTGAGCTAACTCCAATACCAATCGAAGAATGAGAGAATGCATTTGTGAGAAGTTGGGAACATAGGATGAATAACATGGGGGCCAAAGGACATCCCTGACGAAATCCGCTTTCAGCCTTAATCCATCCTGATAACTTCCCATTTATAATAATAGAAAATCTGGGGTTCAAAACACATTCCAATATTAATTTTGAAAACATATCTGGGAATTCAAAGTATTAAAAAACCTATTTAAGAGTTTTCCAACTCATGGAGTCATATGCTTGCTCCATGTCTACTTTGAAAGCCACCATCCCTTTAGTTGCCTTGGAGTATCTAAACTTATGAAACATTTCTTGGGCTATAAAAATGTGATTAGAGATGGATCTTCATCTGATGAAAGTAGCCTGCTCATCCGAAATAAGCAAAGGCATAATCGGAATAAGCCTATTCAAGATAACTTTTGCAGCAACTTTATACACTGAGTTACAAAGGCTTATAGGCCTATAATTAGAAGGGAACAAAGGATTAGAAACCTTTGGTATGAGAACCACAAGTGTATATTTCCAATTACAATCCATGCTTCCTTGGTTGAAGAAATTATTTAAAGCCAACACAAAGACTTGTTTTATAATCTTCCAATAATATTTGATAAAGGAGTATGTAACCCCATCACCCTCCGGAGCTATGTTATTTCCCATATTTTGGATGACAAAATCAATCTCCTCTATAGTGAATTCTTTGTTTAAAGAAATTACTTCCTCCGGCTTCAATTTCTTCAATTGATTTAGCCAATCATTCATCTTACAATTTCTCTGTTTCCATTTAGAATTAAAAAACTGTATGAAGATATCTTCAATATGGCTTTGTTCCTCCACAACCAACCCATCTTCATTTTATAATTTCAAAATTTTGTTGCCGATTCTTCTAGCATTAGCATATGAGTGATAGAATTTGGAATTACAATCTCCTTCATTCATCCATTTTACTTTAGCTCTTAGTTTCCACCAACTGCACAATCGAGCCATAGTAGTATTAAGTTCAATAATTTTGGATTTCATTCTCCAGCAATCTTCTTCAGAGAGCCATCCAACTTCTGCTTCATCAGTTTGTAGCTTAAGAATTTCTTCCATTAGACTACTTTTAAGGTTATTAAGTTTCTTCAGCTTTGCCTTGCTCTAAAAGAACAAGGATTTGAGGGTTCTTTTGCACTTGGCATTCAAAATTTGAGCAGAATTTTCACTGAATTTCTTACTCCATTCCCTCTTAACCACAGAAAATGAAGCATGACATGAAGCCCACACATCCTCAAAAATAATTCTCCTCTTATGAAAGTTTCTAGAATTGCTGAAATTGAGTACCAATGGACTATGATCTGATGCAATTCTAGTTAGGTGTCACACAGTTAATTGAGAAAAATAATTCAAAGCAATAGAATTAAGAAAACACCTGTCAAGTCTCTCCAGAATCCGAGCATCTCCAGATTTATTGTTACACCATGTATGCCTTGGAACAATGAAACCAATCTCATGCAGGTCATTATTAGTAATGAAAGTTCCCATTTCTCTAGCTCCTTGAGAAAGAAAGAATTTTTTACCTCCTCTCTTGTCCTCTTTAGAAGTGAGACAATTGAAGACTCCTCCTACCACCATTGGATGCTCCTCAACTGAGTAAAACTCAAGTAACTCCTAGAGTTCCCTTTATTTGGTTGTGTCTTTGCTCCCATGGACCGAGGCCACTCTCCATTTGCAACTACAATTTTTGGCAAATCACCAATAAGACATTGGGATGAAGATCCCACCAAAGAAAACTCAACTATGTTTGAATTCTATTGAACAATAATCCCTCCAGATAAACCATTCGAAGGTACCATAGCAAACTCACATCCATCTCCCATAAGCTTCTTAACATCTCTAATATCAAAATTTGAGATTTTAGTTTCAAGCAATCCCATAAAAACAACACTATGCATCTTGACAATTTCTTTCATGTATAGAGAAGCACTACTCTTCTTTGCTCATCTACAATTCCAAAATACCAAGGAATTCATGAAAGAGGACATGTGGGATCAGCTCCCACCTTTCGTTTCACATCCAACTCCAATTTTCTACTCATTGTGGTACTGCTTATTGGTCCAAGGCCTTTCAACTGTTTTGATTTCATTTTCTTCAAGTGACTGGAATCATCACCTTTCTCCTTTGTATTTGAGCTGACAGTTGCAAGTTGCTTCTGTTCTTCCTTCCCAGCACTCAGATTCCTATTGGGCATCAATCCGGTATCACATTCCCTTATGAACTCTCCTTCTTCTAGTAAATCATTCAATACATTAAATTTTTTTTCCACTAAAAGGAATGTTAGACACATTCCTTTCAATAACCTGCTCCACTTCATTATTCACATCCGAACTAGTTCCAAATGTCACTTCTTCAGGATTTTCATTGTTAGCCATTAGAATTTTATCAGAATTCATGGTTGTATCTTCTATATGATTTCCCTCAACTTCCTTCTTCTTATTATTTGTAGTTATTCTCCTCCAAATTGTCTTTTTAACAGGCTCACAAGTACCTCCTCTGAATTGATTCTGGACAAACTTCCTGCCTCGGTTTACTATCATCCAAGGTCCATAGCTCCCTGATTTGGTTTGTTCCAGTGCATCTTCTGCTACATTTTCTTTCCTAGCATTATTAGGATCATTCCTCAAATCCTCCTTGCAATTGAATTCTGGATTGCCAACACCATTTCCACAATGTTCTTTTGTATGCCCAATGAATCCACAATTGAAACAAAAATTAGGGATACGTTCATATTCTATCTTTTGATAGAATTTCCCATTAATTCCCTCCACCCATACTCCTACGGGTAGCTTTCTATCAAGCAAAATTCGGACACACACCCTTCTGAATTCCCTACGTCCCCATTGAAACATGTTTCCATCAAGGAGAATTTATTTTCCAACCATAGAAGCTATTCTGCAAACATTTAAGTTATCCCAGCAATGCAATGGAAGGCCCGGAATCCTAATCCAAATTAGTCAAGTCAATCCTTTAAGGGAGTTAGGATCAAAGCTTTGTGACCACTTGTCCATACCAATAATCTTTCCATTTACAAACCAAGGCCCATTAGAGAGGACCAACTCCATGCTTTGTTTCTCGTGGAATGAACACAATACCCAGCTTCTAGTAAGTATGGTAATATGAAATTGACCATAATGATTCCACTATCTCCTCAGTTCTCTGTTTATAATTGAAATCGGGGCTTCTCCTCCAAAAATTTTAATTACCAGAGAATAAGCAAGTTTCTTGGTATTCTCTTCCTCATTCTTCTCATGCAATTTAACAGTCATTCCATCTTCAGACAGGTAGTCGCCTAGTAGCAGATCTTCAACTGAGATAGTCTCTCTTCTCTTCCACGCATTAGTTTGTCCAGCATCAGTAATTCATTCAGCAATTTGAATGTCTTCATTACCTCCTCCCGAAATTGTTGAGTCCACTTCTCTAACCTTCAGTAAGTCACTGAACAGAACCTTGTTTCCAATAACGGGAGCCTTAATGCCAACACCATTATCCATGATGTCTTCCTGAATTGTTGTCACATTATCTTCAAGACTAAAAGAATCATCTTTTCCCATAAAAATCGCCTTGTCCTCTTCATTCAAAACAAATTTATCCTTGTTAGGAACTATCTTTTCAATATGATGTAACTTGGACGGAGATGCTTCATATCCATTGCCAAACATCATAGTAGTTAGTGATTTGCTCATATTGAGATCATTTATCAGAATAACATTCTTCCCTTTGCCAATAACATCTGGCTCCTTCTTCTCCAGATAGCCACCTTCATTGATGGTCAAGTTAGTCCCTCTACCTTTGCATATGTTATTCATATTTGAATTCCCGTCGCCAAATGTAGGAGGAGAAGACAGAAAAGCTCTGGTAGAGGATAACGGAGCTCTTGCTGATGGTCGTCGAACATAAAATTTTCCTCCGGCAGCTGGAAGATGGAGAACGTCCGCCTCCATTCATTCCCCGTGATTCCCGCGGAGATCAAAATTTGAAAAATTCCATGGTAGAAGCCAAATTTTCTCAGACCTTCTCTCTCTAACTTCTCTCTAACTTAATCTATGCCAATAATTTGCCCTGGTATATAGCATCTAAAATATTTGATTTAGGAATTAATCAGTCATCATAATAAATCTTAGATTATTTTCATACTTCTATCACCTAAGACCTGTGCTAAATTATTTCTTGTTTCATCAGTCCTTTTGCCTTTATATCTCGTGATCAATTTCCCCATTTTGATAGACGATCTTATCCTAAGCTGGGATCCTCATCATTTTGCTCCAATTCCCCGTGCCTCCTTTTGAATTTAATCCAACTACATTACCAAGAATATGTACAATTGATAAAATAGTAGCTTTTGTTTTACCTGAATTACCTTACTAAGAAATTGCTCCTTACCAAATTTCTTATAAACTCCACCATCACCACCTACTTACTCCCCACCTTGTTCATTTCCACCTCCTTATAACCTCTTGTATTCAGAATCAACTACTAATGTTCCAAAACAAGAAACTCAAGTTAATTAGAAATCAACCCTTGAATTTCTTCATATATTGCTACACCATCATGCCTTTATCCTCCACCCCCATTCTTACTTTTATTAGAGAAAACATGACAATTCTTACCTTTCAAATGTGTCTCCCATACTTCCATTACCAACCCAAACTCATTTTGATCCCCACCATCACCTCCATAATATACTCCGCTTTTACCACCCATATATAATTTACCATCACCTCCCCACATGCAAATTTGAAACACTAAATGAAACAGGAACCTCATCTAGAAAGAGAGAAGGTAGAGAGAGCTAAAGAATTAGAGGTAGAGATATTATGGGAGGGAGAGAGCAGTGAGGGTGCAAGAGAGAGTTAGAGAAAGATCTATATAGAGAGTGTGTGTGAGAGAGAGAGATATATATATATATAGAGAGAGTGTGTGTGAGAGAGAGAGGGAGGTATGGGGAGGGCAGGAAAGAAGGAGAATAAAATAGAGGCCTAGAGGGAAGAAGAGTGAAAGAGAGATAAAGATATGTTTGTAATAAGAGAGGGAGTTTAACAAAATTTGATGGAAGATAAAGATAAAATTAATTAGTGAAGGATAGGGAGAGGGAAAGGGAGAGGGATGGAAATTAAGATGAGAGAGATAGGGTAAGAGAGAGAAAGTGTGTGTAAATAAAGGGAGGGTGGGAAAGTGATATAAAGGCTCCATACTTACCTCCCATAGCATTCCCCCACATTGCATTCTTCACTCCATCTCCCCGACTAGAACCACCTCCAGCCTTCTTCCCTCCACGAATCTCCTTTCCTCCACCGCTCCTCGTCGAAGGGTGACGAGGGGGTGACCGCAGGTCACCCCCCACCATAATCCACGAATGAGCCCCGTCCAACTACGGCGATAAGATCTCCGATCCAGGAGAGACTCCCCTCCGATCGGCGTCGCACGAGAATCCCCTCGTAAGAGAAAGAGCAAGGGAAGAGAGAGCTGTGCGTGCACGTAGAGAGAGAGGGAGAGAGGGAGAGGGAGGGAGAGATAGAGAGAGAGGGAGAGAGGAAGAGCCGGAAAGTGATATAAAGAGAGAGAGAGAGAGAGAGAGAGTGAAAGAGAGAGAGAGAGAGAGAGAGAGAGAGAGAGAGGTGGTGAGGATTATAGGAGAGAAAGAGATAGAGTGAGAAGGAGGGAGAGAGAGTAAGAGACAAAGAGTGGGAGATATATAGATAGTAGGAGAGGGATAGTGAGAGGGGGGAGATGGAGATATTTAGAGAGAGTGTGAGAGGGGGGGAGATAGAGAGGGAGAGTTATAGGTAGTGTGATAAAGAAAGAAATAGAGAGTGTGGGAGCAAGAGAGAGCTAAAGTAGGAGGGTGAAAGAGAAAGAAGTGAGAGGGCGAGAAAGAGTAGGGTAAAGAAAGAGTGTGTGGGATAGAGAGAGTGTGGGACCAAAAGAGAGGGAAAAATATCAAGTAAGAGATAATAAGAGAGTGAAAGGATGGCATATTGAGAGCGAGATAGATTAAGAAAGTGAGAGAGGGAAAGAGATAGAAAAAGGGGGGGAGAGAGAGAGAGGTAGAGAAAAGAGAGAGTTAATAATAGAAAGAGTGAGGGAGAGAGAGAGTGTGTGTCTAAGAGACTAAGAGAGCGAGAGGGAGATAGGGTAAAAGAGAGAAAAATCTTTAGTGAGTAGTGAGGGTTTGAGGAAGAGAGAGAGTGAGGGAGCAATAGAGGGATATATATAGATATATATATATATATATATTTATTTATTTATTTATTTATGCACCAACCAAGAGCCGAACAAAGAAAAATTTTGAGTGAGAGAGAGGAAAAGCTGTAATTATAGAGAGGCACAAACAGAGAGAGTGTGTGTGGCATAGAGAGAGGGAGATAGAGAGGAGGAGGGAAAAAGAGAGTGTAAATGAGAAAGAGATTGTGAGAAAAAGTGAGATTGAGAGAATTAGCGATATACTGAGAAAGGGAGTGAAACATCTTTTTGATGGAAGTGATAGAGATAGTGTGAGTTATTGAGGACGAGATATGAGTGTAAGTGATAGAGAGAGGGGGCAGAAGGAGAAAGAGAAAAAGAAGGAGAGTGACAAAGAGAGGGAGGAAACAAAGAAAGAAAGAGATAGATAGAGAGAGAGAGAGAGAGAGAGAGAGAGAGAGAGAGAGAGAGAGAGATTGAGAGAGATATGTAGAATGGGGACGGGGAGAGAGGGAGAGAGTGAGATGGACAGGGTTAGTGAGTGAGTGAAAGAGAAAGGGAGATAGAGAGAGAGATATGGTGGGAGAGAGAATGCGAGAGTAAATAAGAGAGAGAGAGAGAGAGAGAGAGAGAGAGAGATAGACATAGTAAGGAAGAGGTAGAGGGTGAGAGAGTGAGAGATAAATAGATATTTATTCTTAGAGGGAGAGGTTGAGATAGGGTTAGAGATGGGGAAAGTGGATAGGGAGAGAGAGGGAGTCATAGAGAGAAAGACTGAATGAGAGGGAGAAGTGAGAGAGAGGGAGAGAGCAAGAAAGAGAGAGGATAAGTGAGGGATGGATGAGAGAGAGATACATCAAGAGAGTAAGAGGATGCGAGTGAGAGAGAAATAAGATAGAGGGAGAGAGATATTTTTTATAAAGTGTGCGAGAGAGGGAGATAAAGGGAAAGGGAGAGATTAAGTGAGGGAAAGAGAGGACTATAGAGACAAAATTGGAGAGATAAATTTTGAGTGAGAGGGAGAGAGAGAGGGGGGGAGAGAGGGAGAGAAAAATATTTCTAAAGTAAGAAGATGGTGTGAGTGATATATATAGTGTGAGGAGAGAGAAATAGAGGGAGAGGGAGTAATGAAGAAAAAGCATGAGAGAGGGTAGGAAAGTGGGAGAGAAGGGGGAACGAGAGAGAGTGTGTGATTTAAAGAGTGTGAAGTAGAGAGAGGGGGAAATAGAGAGGGAAAAAAGTGAGGAGAGAGAATGTGAGAGACGGTTAAAGAGTAAGACATGGAGAAATGAAGAGTGTGAGAGAGAAAATAGAGAGAGGGAGAGATAGAAACAAAAAGAGAGTGAGAGGGGGAGAGAAAGAGGATGTGAGAGGAGAGAGAGAATACGAGAGACATTAAAGAGAGAGGGAGAGAGAATAATAGAAAGAGATGAAAAGAGGAGAGAAAGAGTGAGAGGGTGGTAGAGTGAGAATGATAGAGGAGATAGGAGAGAAATAGAGAATGAGATGGAGACATTTAAATAGAGAGTGAAGCAAGAGAAAGGGAAATTGAGGGAGAATTAGAGGGTGATAAAGATAACAAGGGAGAGGGAGAGATAAAGAGAGAGATCGATAGAAAGAGGTTTAGAGAGAGGGAGAGAGTATAATATATATTTGATATAAGAAATATAAATTGAGTGAGAGAGAGAGAGAGGGAGGAAGGGAATGAGTGAGTGAGTGAGATAGAGAATAAGAGGAAGAGGATGGGAGAGTCGTGAGATGGTAGATAGTGAAAGAGAGAAATACGTAGAGAGAGGGAAAAAAAGATTTTAAGAAAGAGAGGTAGAGAGAGAGAGAGCAAGGGAGAGGGAGAGAGAATGAGAGTGTGTGGGAAAGTGAGTTAGAGAGAGTGATAGAAGGATCAAGATAAGGAGAAAGAGAATAAGAGAGAAAGAGAGGAGAGAGAGTGAAAGGGAGAGATTGAGAGATAGTGAATGAGAGAGAGCAAGAGAGGTGGAGAGTGAAATCTAGAAAGAGAGATGGAGAAAGAAGAGACGAGAGTAAGAGAAAAATATGATTTTTTATAAGGTAGAAAGGGGGAGAGAGTGAATCGAGAGGAGGAGATAGAGAGAGATGGAGATATATATAGTGAAAAATAGAATGTACTTGATAAAGATGATGTGATATATATAATATATATATATATATATATATATATTATATTATATATAATATATAATCATTATATATATATATATATATATAATATAGGGGTGTCAACTTTTGACCCGACCGAACGGACCCGGACCCGAAAAATTCGGGTTGGACCCGACCCGTTTGATAAACGGGTCGGGTTCGGTTCACACGATTTGACCTATTTAATAAACGGGTCGGGTTCGGGTTGACGGGCACAACCCGGCAACCCGTTTATTTTAAAAAATTTTGAATTTTCCCAGCTGCACAGAGTGCCGAATCGCTGGCCGCCTGTCGCGTTGCCGAACCACCGAACCGCCGAACCCTGGAGTGACGCGCGTCTCCTCTGGCGCGCGAACCCTCGCGGCCTCGTTGCGTACCGCGCGAACCCTCGCGGCCTCGTCTCGTACCGCGCGACACCCTCGCGGCCTCGTCGGGTGCGGCGAACCCCTCGCGTGCAGCGCGTGCGGCCGAACCTAACTGCCGCTACCGAACCGGCACGGCCTCATCGCGTGCAGCGAACGGCGACCCTAGCGGCCTCGACGCCTCGTCACGTAACGCGCGGCCGAACCCGACAGCCGCTGCCGAACCCTCGCCTGTCGCCTCTGTCGGGTCGCA
The DNA here is from genome assembly GCF_001605985.2 of Dendrobium catenatum. NCBI lineage: Eukaryota > Viridiplantae > Streptophyta > Magnoliopsida > Asparagales > Orchidaceae > Dendrobium > Dendrobium catenatum. Next base: position 193,728 of record NW_021322233.1, on the reverse strand, counting down.
GGTCCGGGTCGGGTCAACCCGGCAACCCGGCCAGGTCGGCGTCGTGGTTGAAATTAAATGTCCGACCCGTTTGCAAAAACGGGTCGGGTTCGGGTTGACCCGTTTAGATCCGGGTCGGGTCTGGGTTCGACCCGAAACCCGCGGGTTGACTCCGAATTGACACCCCTAATATATATATATATATATAATATATATATATATATATATTATAATAAATTATGAATATTTGAGAGAGAGAGAGAGAGAAGAGAGAGTATATATATAGAGAGAGAGAGAGAGAGAGAGAGAGAAAGAGATATAGAGAGTGAGGAGGGAGATGGAGACAGATATAGAAACTTCACAATATAAACTACACTATAGTGTATAAATTACATTATACTACTACTACTCTATATTATATAACTACACTATACTACTACTACTCTATACTATATAACTACACAATGTTATATAAGTACACTATATTATTTATACTATAATATACTACTATTATAATATATCATATAACAACACTAAACCATATATACAATATATTTCTATTAATTCTCTATACTATATATACTACACTATTCTACTACTAATATATTCTATATAACTATACTATACTATATATACTATATGCACTACACTTCATTATTACTATTTTATATTATATAACTACAATATACTATATATACTGCACTATACTTTATAACTATATTATACTATATATAATACACTATACTACTACTACTACTACTACTATATACTATACAACCACACTATACTATATATACTACACTATACTACTACTACTGCATACTTTATAACTACTCTATACTAAATAACTGTAGTATTAATAACTTCCTCCTTTGCTCGGATCTTCCTCTCTTTTTTTTTTTGGCACATTACAACTCAGCCCTAAGAAGAACCACATAATTCATCAGGATAAAAATAGAGAAAATGATCAAAATGGTCTCTTTACTCTTTTTGAAAGATCAAAGTAGTCCCCAATTATAATTAAATGATCATTGTTATTCATTAACTCCTTGAATAGGGATCAAAATAGTCTCATCATGACACTATTTTAATTCCTTTGTAAATACTTATGAGACCAAAAATAATCATTCAATATAGTTGGAAATCATTTTGGTCCTTCATAATGAGTCAGGGACCATTTTGATATTTTTCCAGCCAAAAATAAAAAGCATTTACTCAATATTGGCATCCATATTTATTAATTTATGAAACTTTTAAAAATATAAAATTTTCAAGATTCATCCTTTCAACATAAAATGATAGATAGAGCATCCACTATATATTAGGCTAATTCTTCAATTTCTTTTTGAATGCTCATAACATAACAATTATTTTAGGATTAGCATAAATCACCTTGGGTGCTATAACTTGGCCCTCCCTTAGTTCTAAAGATCTCATTTTCACTTGATAATCACTAAGACATAGAAACCCAACATTGACATATAGAATCCTTTTAACATTAATGAGGATAATATAAACATCAAATAGAGCAAAAATGATAAATTTATGATTCAAACTATGTGCAGGTTGTTAAAGGTTATTAAAACATGGATTGGCCCTCACCCATATGCTTAATCTATGGGTTGAAAATAACTTTAAACAAAGGAGTCTCTAGCAATTTCCCAGTATTGGTAAAATACAAACATCCACAAAACTATAGCCAATACCCTTCTTAACCTTCCACTAACCCAACGTACACCTTCCACCATAATGACAACAAACCTATAAAACTCGTAACAACCTCCACATTGGAAAAATTCATAGGACAAATCAAAATCAACTACTTTGGAATTAAAATGAGCATTGAACAACAAACAAAGTAAGCATGCTAAAAAAGAATGATTGACAGATGATTTAGATATCAAACAAGATTATGTCAAATGATTATATAGGAAAAGGCGGGTTATTACCCAATGAGGAATAGTCATTAGCCAAGATGTAGGATCAGACGTGTGTGCTCAAAGATGAATAAGTAATATGATGTTGGTAGGCAAAGCTGCAAAAGGGAAGCTCTAATTAAAATTCAACTCTATAGAAAGAAAATGAGATAACAAATATTTTATAATAGAAAATAGGAAAAAGGGTAATATCTCATAACATGAATAAAGACAGCCTTCATTACAAAGATTGCTTAACTTGCAAATTATTTTGTATTAAATAGATTCTGAAGAACTTAGAAATTTAGCAATAGTTCAACGGAACAAAAACAATTATAGCAACTCTAAAAAAACATAAATGAGGTGTTGCAATGCCAATGTTAAGTAAGGAAAACATGTTGTATGCCATGAATCCCAAAGTTTATTTATGTTGTATCAGAACTTGTGCAAGAGTGGAGAGGAGAAAGTGTTGTAATGTCCTGCCATGCAACATGTGAAGTAGCTCTTTTTTTTTTTCCTTTTTTCCTTTGAATTAGCTCAACTTGAGAAAAATGTTCGTATAAAATATGTTGAGAGGTTTTCGTCAATAGAATGGATAAACACTGTCAAGGCCGGTTCCAAGGTATATTGTTAATTTATTTAAAGAGGATACTAAATTAAGATTGACACAAATGCATATTTCAGATAGGATTTAACGACAACAAAGAGAATACAAAAAAGCCAACTCTAAGGTCTTTTGATAGGTTCACTACTTAAGTAGATAATCCATAGCAGCAATCAACAAACTTCAAATTAAATGCAATAGTTAAGAGTAAGTAATAGTTAAGAAAAATGAATTAAGAGAGTACAAAATAATTAGTTAGATATTGAGTTAAAAAAATTAACAACCAAATTAGATAGTAACAAATTTAAATTTATAAATATTCTATCACCAATTTAACCTAATATTATTACAAAATATTTTAAATTATAGTATATTTCAAAATTAGGATTAGTTAAAAAATTAATAGTTTAATTAAATATTGAATAATAGTGTATTAATTCAAAAAAATGATTAATTATTAAATATAAATTAATCTTAAATATTGTATAATAATAATGACTATATAAATTTATTTAAAGCAATTTAACCTTCTCGTATATTTATTTGATTTAATTATGTACTATTTTATGTGTTTTATTTTTAGTGTAAATGTGATATTTTAGTTATTTTTATATAGAAAAATCTCAAAAATGATAGAAATTGTAAAATCCTCACAGTGCTGTAGCATCTGAAAAAATAACGTAGTAGTGCTAACTTCAACACCTAGAAGCGTCATAATTTTGACATAGCAGCATAAATTTAAATAATTTCTATCTCTATGGTTACAACTTTGTGAGGGTCCCTTCCAAGTTCTCTATTTTCAAATGCCGAAATGCTACAATCACTCATGTCTTAGTCCTATTTTTGCCGCTCTAGCACAGTAACGCTCGAATGTCAGCAACATCGTGGCATTACAATTGTAACTTTCAAGGGACAATTTATCTCAATAAAGATACACGATTGTTTACTAAGTAATCGATCCACGTAAACAAGTACCATTGTAGTGCAAAACTTTCAGCACCGAGGCGTTAGTTCACTTTAAGGGAACGATGGCACTCTGGGCTTTTTAGAATTTTTATTGAGTTATGACACTCTACTCAATCACTTTATTACTTGATTTAATACATAGACAAGCATATATTAAGTCGGGTTTTTTTATTTTTATATCAAAGAAAACCTAAGAATGGTTTAGGGGTGATAGAGCCCTAAATTTTTATACAATTCAAAACTGCACTCCACTGCCCTATATATATATATATATATATATATATATTATTTATTTATTTGTTAAATGCCAACTTAGAGCCGAACAAAGCAAAATTTTGTTGTTTATCTCGAGAAAGTTTATTGCTATAACCTACAAATCTCATTTTTGTTTGCTTAATACTCTAGGTTGATGAAGAGTTTTAGACATGTATATATGTCATTAAAAATGAATTTATCATTTAATTTATGTTATCTCTATAAAAAAATCATTATAATTTATAGCCATTCAAAAACATAGCACAATCATATTATCTATAGCCAATTTTGATGAATGTACTAGAAATTCATACAGCCCAAAATTTCAAACTGCTTAAAAAGTTTCACTTTAGTTATTTGAGAAAATAAGTAAGCAACACAAGCAACTTTAATTTAGTACTTTAGATGCTATGAGGATTCAACAATAACAATTGAAGAAAATATCCTTTTTTCTCTTTCTTTGTCTTTTTGTTTTCATTGCCAAATTCATACGATTGGAATTCTTATAATAAACATCAATTTATTAAAATTTTATAGAGACTTTGATAATATATGATTCATTTGGGACAACTTTCTTACTACTTTATTAAAAATTTATAAAAAGCATCTTTTCTAAAAACTATTATAGAGAATAATTTCTTAGCACAAATTTGTTTTGAAGACAATCAAAAAACAGTTGTCAAGAAAACATTGTGGCTGAGATTTGAAAAGTAAAATGGTAAGAAACTATCTCAATTGAAGCCATAGTTTCCTTTCATCTTAAATGGTCGTTGCCCCAAAAGTTCACAATTACTGAGTTAAATTTAAAACTAAATTCAAAATTGAGAAATAAATGATAACTAAAATTATTGATTACATCACACCATTCATAATATTCATTTTTCCTGGATATGGTCATATAATCTGAAATATTGTCATATAATTATTATGATCGACCTTTATTTGACATTGCATCTCCTCGTGGCAATATGTGATTGGCGTAACAGATTTAATATTTTTTTATTATTAGCTTAAAATATTAAATTTGTTTTTATTTTGTTTCAATCTAATTCATCCTATGGCTATTTAAATAAATGGAAGATTTTTTTAATTAAATTATCTCATAATTTTTTTTATTTATTTGACTTATAATAATAGAGTTCTTTTAATTGGGAAATGTCCCATGATTTTTTCCCTTAAGTTTTCTAAATAGAAAATACTCCTGACACTTATGAATTGCTCTTAATTTATTTACATGTATATGCAAAATTTTAATTCAATGTAAGAGGATCATTTTTTCCTATACCATCACAAACACTCTTAACATACAATAATAGCATCATTGGATCCATGGTGTCAAAGTACTATCCATCGAACTATGCTGGAACAAATAAAAAAGATTGAGCGGGTAGAATGAGATCATTGTAAAAGAATACGATATAATAGAACTTGATAGCAACATTTGATTTTTATTGACAAACAACTATGTTTGAGTGTACAACATATTTTTAGGTATTATCTTTAAATTAAATATTAAATGGGTTCTCCACACATCAATTTTTACTTGTAACAAGAGAGACATATATAGAGGTAGAGCATGTAAGAGAGAGTTTTCCTTCTTGTGTCACAATTTCTCCTTGCCATTTGATTCTCTTTCTTCTTATTAATAGTTTAATACCTAGATATTTTCTATTGATACAACTTCTTTAAAATTTTCATAAAAATATTAAAATTCTTTCCAAAGTTGTGACATTCAGTGTTCTATAGTCTATATTAGTTGAATATATTTGGCAATTAAAATGCACCCAAATGGTTAAAAACTATGGAAAATCCCATACAACAATAGCTTGCAAAAACAAATGATGGAAACCTGCTCTAAAGTTACTTACCTTACGTATGATAAAATAATATGTAAATTAGTTTTCTAAGTTCAAAAGGGGTATAAGCTTAGGAAATATTGACAACCAGGAACTAAATGTTTTCTATCATCTTATAATTTACCCATGCTTCTTTGCATTCTTTGGAAAAAGTTTGAAGGCATCAAGTTGAGCTTCTAGCAGCATTTGTTCCCATAATTTGTCAAATTGGGTATGAAATCTTTTCTAAAACAAATTTAAAAGCTAAAGATACATAAACTTAGAATTCTCACCCAATCCCGCTATCAACTTAGCCCAATGCTTTAGACCTTAATATGTTTGATGGAGCTATAGAAAAGTAATTCTAGGAAATTTTAAGACATACTCAGGAGAGATATGAGAATCAAAAGGCCAACGATGAAGAAAAGCCTTATCATCTATGGAAGATGATTGGTATTCCTAGTATGGATTTTGTGTTCCTTCTCCACATAGCCTGAAATGGTTCTTATTCTCTTCGCAACTTGATCAACCCATCTGACACAAATAGTGTGTGAAAGAAGCACCTTTTCATTCATCTTTAAGGGGTATTTATTGAAATGGACAAGCTAGGCTCATTTAACATCCTTGAAGCCAGCGTGATTCCTATTTAAAAATTTAAACCAAAATTAATTATCAAGTGCTTATTTTTTGTATATAGGAAATTATATTGAAGAATTCCCTAGAATATGGAATTACTTCTCTAATTAGTTGTTAGTTTCACATTTATTATATAATTCTTTATATTGTGATTCTACAATGGTCTTTATACAAGTATAAATAAGACTTTGGCCTTGTCATTTTGAAGTAATAAAGAAATGAAAAATATTATATCAATTTTTTTCCTTTGTCATTCCCAATATCATCCTTTTCTACTTTATAAATATTTTATTTCAAATAATTTGTATCAGAGTAAAGTTCGAAGGCAAGTGGTATGATTCAACAACTATCTTCTATGACAAAGGAGAATTATGTGAATTAGAGTCTTCAAATGAAGACATTATTTGGTTCATAAGATATTCGGGAGATAGTTGAAAAAAGCTATGTTGAGAATTAAGATGAAGCAGAACTATCAACAACCCATAGGAAATTGTTGAAAGTAAGTTGAAAGAAGGATAAGAAAGTGCTCTTCATCATATATCAAGCCCTAGATGAGAAAAATTTTGAGAAAGTGGCTAGAGAATCCACCACTAAGCAATCACGGGAGATACATCAAGTTGAATGTAAAGAAATAGGTAAGATAAATAAGATTTGACTTCAAACTCTCCGAGCTAAATTTGAGGCACTTCAAATAAAGGTATCAGAAAATGTGGAGGACTATTTAATAAGAGGATTGAGTATTGTCAATCAACTATGAAGGTACAAAGACAAATTAGAAGATATTCAAGTGATAAAAAAAATTTTGCATTCGAAGAATGATAAATTTGAGCATATTGTAGTAGCAGTTAACGAAGTAAAGATTTAGAGATAGTAAATGTTGATAAACTAATGTGCTCTTTAATGGTTTATGAGCAAAGGAAAAAAATAAGAATAGAATACTATCGAATAAGTTCACTAATTAAAGGTCTTATTAAAAGGTGAAAAAGTTGGCATACATGAATATGATGATAATTAAATGCTCGATACATTTATGGAGAAGGCCTAGGTCGAGGTCATTGTCATGATCTTGATCATGTCTTTGGAAGAGGCTGAGGACATGGACGAGGATGTGGAGAATATCAAATAAATAATAAAGAAAGTCAAAACTCAAGAAATGAAGAGTGGAAGAAAGAGCTGAGAACCAAAGGTAAAAAAAATCCCATATTAATTATTATATTTTCAAGAAATTTTGTTGTTGTGCTTCTAAATGTTATCATAATCAATAAAAATCTAACCTTATTAAGGAAATAAAAGATGATCAGATTTTATTATTTGAATTAATTGAAAGGAGAAGAAGATGAAAAAGAAAATAATTGGCACTAAAATATTGGAGCAAGTAATCATGTGTACGAGAATAAAAGCATGTTCATAGAAAAGGAGGCATGGAGAGTCAAATTTAATTTGAAGACTATTCAAAAATTTAGGTGAAAGAAAAAAACAAAATTCTTATTCTTTCTTAAAGATGGAACTCATCAATTTAATTTTTATTATTTTGTGCGAATATGAAAAGTAATATATTTTAAGCTTGGGGTAATTATTTAAGCAAGGATTTGACATCCATATGAGGGATAAAAAGCTTAATATTAAAAATAATTTAGATGAATTAATTCCACAAGTGGAGATGACCAGTTATATAATATTTATTCTTAATATAAAAATAGTGATACGAAATGCTTAAAGGCATGTGTGAAAGATCCATCCAGGGTTTGGCATATGTGGTCAAGCATTTAAATTTTGGAGGTTTAAATAATATGTCAAGAAAAGTAACCGTACATGGGTTGCCAAATATCAATCATCAAAATCAAATTTGTGAACATTATGTATTTGGAAAGCAACCTTTATATCAAGAGTTTTCCAAATGAAGCAAAATTTAGAGCAAAAAAGCTTCTTCAAATAATTCATATGGATGTATACGGACCCATTGCTCTAGAACATTTTGGTAAGCATCGATATTTCTTAACTTTTATTGATGGTTATTAACAAAAATACTGGGTATTTTTTTGAAAGAAAAGTCAAAAGCTTTCATTCTATTTAAGAAGTTCAAAGCAAGTGTAGAGAAAGAAAGTGGATTTTCAATAAAATCCATTAGATCTGATCAAGGAGGCGAATTTACTTCTAAAGTATTCAAAGAAAATTTTGAAGAACATGGCCTTCAATATCAACTAAATGCACTCTTTTTACCCTTACAAAATGCAATAGCTAAGAGAAAAAATTGCACTATTCTTAATATGGTACGAAGAATGATCAAAAGCAAGAATGTCTCAAGATTTTTTTGATGTGGTGGTGACATGTGCAGTCTATAATCTCAATTGGTGCTCATCCTCAATCTTACTAGATATGATGCCATAAGAGGAATGCATAGGAATAAAGCCAAATATCTTCATTTGAAGGTGTGTGGGAGCATTGGATATGTACATGTTATCAAACAAATAAGGATAAGCTAGATGACAGAAGCTCCAAACTCATCTTAATCTGGTATTAATCTAAATCTTATAAATTATTTGATCCTAACACTTCAAAAAATTATTTTCAATAGGGATGTGGATTTTGATGAAAGAGAATGAGATTGGCAAAATAAAGACACTCAAGAGGAAGAGAAAACACCTACGGAGCTATAAGATGAAGAACAACCATCTAGAAATTTGCAAGATTCATATTCTCCAAGCTCAAATATTTTAGAAGATAATCAAAGGCAAAGAAAAAGAAAAATTTAGGAGAGTTTTATGTGGTAATTGACGAACTTCATTTTATTTGCTAACTAACAAATAATGGACCTTTAGAATATGAAGATGCCATAAAAGATGAAAGATAGAGGTGTGCTTTGGATGAAGAGATCAAATCTCTAGTGATGAATGAAAAATGGGAGCTAACAATATTACCAAACGGCCATAAAACTATTGGTGTAAAATGAGTATAAAAAGTAAAAAAAAATGCAAAAAGTGAAGTAGAAAAGTATAAGACACATCTAGTAGCAAAAGGATGCAAGTTGAAGGAAGGCATTATCTATAATGAGGTATTTACTCATGTTATTCATATGAGAACTATTCACTTAATTATTTATCTTGCTGCACAAAATAAATAGTATGTTTATCAAATGGATGTTAAATTTGTATTTTTAAATGGATTAATTTAACAAAAACTTTATGTCGAATAGCCATTGAGACAATACAAAAAAAATTATTTATAACAACATATATATTAAAACATTTTTATTTAAGTTCCTTAAAAGATATCTATTAGGGCATATTCTCATTTAGCGTCAATTAACCTAATGCTCGTGATTCGGCATTGTGGGATAAGTTATTTTGTATTTCATCTTATTCGTATTCCACAATTTTGCCTCCTTCGAAGGCCTCCTGTGCGATTTCTCTTCTTGTTTTCCCTCATCGAATGACTCCGTCGAATGCCATATATTCTTATTGATTCGCTACTTCTTTATTGAGCGACTGTCGCATCAGGTAAACTGATTACAATCACACCTTAATCCTTCAAATGCCAAATGCCCATGGTCTAGAGTGTTTTAAGAAAAAAATTTCTTCTTTCTTCTTTTGATTTCTAGGGTTGTTGCGGTTCTTGAATTTTATGAATAACGGAACACAAATTTTTGCCAAATCGCTATAAATCTTTCATCATCTTCAATTTGTGCTGAAAGGTAATTTCTTTTTCCCATGATATTGAAGTTCATTAATACGTTGGTCTGATTGGTGTTTGGTTAATTATCTTGTTCGATTGGTGGCTTCCCTTGTTTAAATTGGAAATACTCTTTTCTACTTGAGAGCTTTTAACTTTCTTTAGTTGATTTGATTGCAGTTTTTGTTTTTGCAACATTGCAATAATTCTTCATTGCTTTTCCATGCTTAGTGTATTGATGTTGTAAAAATGAACACTTGTACGTTGATGTATTCCAACTTAAAATATACCATGCTATTTGTTAGGAACCATGAAGTAATAACAACACTTATAACCAAAATTTGTTCCGGGGCAGGAGCTTTGGATTTTTAGAAATAGAAAAAAAAATATTTAGCAAACAGAAGAAGCAATTGTTTCAATGAAGGACTAAAAGTGTAGTAAGTTCTGTGTTACATGATGAGAGACTTACATTTGTTTTGGAACTTTTTAATGTTCTTTTGGTTAGAACCATTTACATGAGTTAATGGGATATTTTTATAACGTAGAACATCATAGTTGATTGTGAGCTAAGCATTTAGATCAGGAAATGGAAGACATCACTGTAGTTGAGAAATAGTTGCATGAACTTCACATTGGAATAGATCCTCTTTTTACCAGATCCAAGAATCCACATAATTTTTTTTATTCAAAGTTTTGATAGCTAGATTGAAATATCAAAGAATTATATCGAATCTGCTTTAGTTACCACTTACTAGCAATCAGGCCCTCTAATCCTAACCTCAGCCTTTTTAGTTTCCAAACCACACCATCATCAATATGTTATATCAAAAAAATTAGCCTCAGCATGCACGTTTACTGATATTGAAAAAAAATAGACTTGTATAGAAAATTAAAATGAAAAGTTGGTAAAGCTGGAACGCCCGTCTTGACAGCAATCTATAAAAATATAACCTTCCAATGCAACCAAAATGTATTTTGCTAGTATTGAATGTTTCAAGATGCCTATTAGCTTGGAAAATATCGATATTTTTGGTATTTCTAATCTCTCTAACAAGTTCAATTAATTTTGTAATGTTTCCCATGAGTTGGAAATTTTCAAGTTTTAGCACTTAACTATGGTACAAAATAACTTCAATAAGTATTCAAAGACAACAACTAAATAGTTCATAATGTCATAGGTGCACTCGAACAATGTGAAATATTAAAAAAAATACTATCTATTTATCAAGATTTTTGCATGCACTAGGGTTTCAGTTTACAGGTGCATGCTAAATGCACAAGCTTACAATTTGGTATATCTGTCCTTCATAATAGCCCTGGAAGCATCAGGATTGCAAGAAACACTCTACCTTACTTTATATGGAACTTTCTAATCTAGTTTTTGAGCATTCAACTTAATTTGACAACAACATAGTAGTATTCTAATTTAAAACATAACAAGAACCAAATCAAAGAAAAAGCAAGCATTATGATTATATCTTATTGAATTATCATTAGAAGTAAGACTTCCAAAACTTCTGATAATGTAGAAAGGCTGAAGGAAAATAAAAAGGAGAAACTTGCATTTTCAAAACTTGTAGGTGGGTCGATAGTAGGAAGATGAAAAAGGTGTTCAATAGTGAGGGTCATTAGTAGTTGCAGCATGATCATAAATTTAGCAAATGCAATTGATCCTTGTCAGTCTTGGTCTGCAGTAGATGGAAGCAACAACAATATAAACCAAAGCAAGAGAACTAGGCGGTTTGGTTGAACAAAAATGCTGTGACAAAAATCAATCACAATAAGTAGTGTGTAGGAATTCAAATCAAGAGAGACTGCATGCATAAATTTGCTAAGAGGCAATTGATAGCATTAGAATTTTGATTGAGTTTTTAGGATACATTTTGGTGATTGAAAGGCTCACTAAGATGGCATGATATGTAGAGAAGTTATAAGAATTAGGAGATTGCAAGGTTGTGATTAGACACAAAATGCAATAGTAAAAATCAATCACAAGAAACAGCGTGAAGGAGCTCAAAACAAAAGATGGTGCATGTGTAAATCTACTAAGTGGTTGTTAATAGCAATAAGCGTTTTATTAAATGTTTAGGATGTGTTTTGGTGATTGAATAAAGTCATTGGGCTAAGATGGCTAGATATTTAGAAGAGTTTTAAGAACTGAATGGGACAACTTTTGAATTCAAATTTTGAAAATGAATCCCAATTTTACAAAATCGTGATAAGGCCAAAAAAATAGAAAATGCAACCATGAATTCAAATTCAAAGTTTTGATTAACTTTTTGAACTTCTAATTTAGATTCACCTGGAAGATTTTTAATGATGAAGTTAATCAGGTTGTCGTATATTTGATTTGGGGGTGTCTCCAAATGGCAGGTGGGATTTTTGGCTTGATCATGAACATAGGAATTTATTATTTTTTTTCTTGAGCTGATAGTTGTATGGCAATAGTACTACTAGCAAAATTTTATGGCTTCATATTGAAGTGGTGTTGGTAGTAATAGTTGTAGGATCATGTTCTTTTTCTAAGAACAATAAAGATAAGAAAATGATGTAGGGGTTGAAGAGAAGATCCAATAAAGTATATTCATTCAGGTTAATCTTCTATGAATGATTAATTTGTGAAGTGGGTTCGAAGGAAATGTAGAAGAATTATATATAGCGAAGGAAGATGAGATCAAGATCATGAAAACAACCAAGGATCAACATAAATAACTATCTCACCAGTCTCTTTAAAATAATAAAGAAAAGCATATGATTTACACAAACTAAGAAGCCCATCATAGGGATGGATGAATCTCTCTAGGAGGTGAACAATTGCATATAAAGAAGCTATATAATAAATTTCTTGGCCGATGTATCGTCGCAATCTGCGAAGCCGTAGTCCTCTTAGACTTGTTCTTCTTCCAAATCAGTGGATTGTAATAAAAATAAGTCACATGACTATACATCATTCATCACACTACAGGAAAATCACCGATTTCCGGCGGTTTTCCGGCGCGTTTCCGGCGGTTTTTTCTAACGGAATTTTCCGGCGGCTTTTTCACGTTTCCGGCGGCTTTAAAAATTTTATTGAAAATAAAAAAAAAATTTACTATGTAAATGATTTAACAAAAATTAATTAAAACTTATATTAACTATTTAATTAATTTTCATTTTAAAATTATTTAGTTAGTTAATTGTTATTTTATATTAAATATTATTTTTTATTTTAAATTAATTAGTTTTATTTTAAAAAAAATTAAATTATTAATTGCTTTTCGATCCGAATATAGTTAAATAAATAATATTGACAAATGTAACGTATTTACATAATTGGCATTTCGGTCGGTCGGTTGAAATCAACGTCGGAAATTGCCGCCGGAAATAAGTGATTTTCCTGTAGTGTCACTTCTGTAGAAAATCACTCTTTCTCAATGGCCCGAACACCGCACAACCAAATACTAAAAACAAGCTCCATACAGCCGAGAGCAGTAGGCCAAGCCAGAATCAGATGCCACCAGAATAACTGGAAAAACAACCACAACCAACACAAACCCAACCTCACATCAACCCAACCATAATACCTAAAGCACAAGTTAGTCTATAAATATCATACTATATAATGATGTAAATAATTATCCTAATTAAGACATATATATCCAAGAGAAAATTAAACACAAAATCAATAAAAAATGTAACTCATATCATAGAAGAGAATCAAACAGAGATAATTTCTCTTAGAATCATCATAATAAAATATTCATATTGTATATTACTTGTACCAAATATATTTTAAAGGAAAACTATCTTATAATAGTATTTTAGATTTTTTAATAAAATCTCCTTACTATAAATACCTTTCTATTGATTCTAAATTATATTGTTTTAATGAAAGGCTAACATTGTACATAAAAAAAATTTATTTCTCCATCTTGATTTTTTTCCTCCATATTTAAAAATGGAGAGATTTGTGAGAGTTTGATTTCTTGGTTCTCTTCCTCTAATCATATCCTTGATCTCTTATTTTAGATTCCAAAGTTCTTTTTTAAGAACTTTTATGCATGATATTAATCATGTGGAGACTTCTTATATTATTTTAGACTAACAACTATGTTAGGGTAGCAGTGATCTTCGGGGAGGAGATGCTAGGGCTTTCTGCATTAATTACCTTATGGAGAGAGGTTTATCTTTTTTTTTGTTAAGTGTAAAAGTTGTGCTTTTATTAGATTTCTTTAGCAAATGGCTTAGCGAGTGGATATAGGCCGCTAGCCAAACCATTGCAAATATGATTTGCATCTAATTTTAGTTTTACACTCTTTAATTCACTTACATGTTAAAAACCCTGGACTATGATTCAACAAAATTTATTATCAATGTTATCATATAGGATTTTATTTTTGTATGAAGAGTTTTTTTTTAATCCTTGATTAATCACTTGCTTATTTAAAATGGAAATCAAATAGTTCACTTTAAACCTTTTGAATATGCATCCACTAGCTCTCATGGTTTCTAATATTCATTTCTCCTTTGCTATATGAAGGTTCTAATATGGAGATGGATAGAAGTTGGATGTATTGTTGAAGGAGTAATTCAATTTTTAAAGGAGTAAAAAAAATTCTAAATTTTGCATTCATTAATGGAAGTTCAAGTGAAATGATACTATACCCATATAGAGATTGTGGAAATGGCATTTGTAGGACAAGAGATGATGTTGAAGCTCATTTTCTTTGGAGAGGATTCAAACTTGGATATTACAATTGGACTGCTCATGGAGAAACTTCATCTTTTTTTTTGAGAAGTGCTAATCAGCATTAAAATAAAAAAAGGCAATGGAAAGCCTAGATACAAGCTAAATGAGGATTAAATGACCTTTCACTCTCTTCCTTTACTAGTTTAACAAAGGAAGAAGGAAGGTTATCCTCAATAAACAAGTTCCAATCAAAATAAAATAAAAAAGCTAAGTTAGCACACAAATCCGCTAACTTATTACATTTGTGATTTACACAATTAAAGATGATGTTATAGGATTTACTAAAAAAAGTTATACCTTCTTCTCCCAATGTGTTCTCCATAATAGTCTTCGATTTTCTGTACAATTGTTGAAGATATTGAAGAACATTTTTATTGTCACCTTCCAAAATATTACCTTTTATATCTCTAGTCCATTCATGAGAGATTCCTTCCAAAGCTTTGAATGACAATAGTTCCATTTGTGCACTATCCTGATGCTTCTTCTTCCTTCCAAAAGCAAAGATAAATCTGCCTTTATCATCTCTTACCACTCCTGCGATCCCAGCCATATAATTATCTCTAATAGCTGCATCAAGATTGATTTTAAGCCACTCAGGCAGAGGAGGATGCCAATAAAGTGAATGCAGTCCTTTGGACCGATAAGCATCCCAGTGGTCTGAGTGAAAAACATATTGTTTTACCGAGCTAAGAAAGCTCAAAACAGAAGAAGCAATCCAGAATTTGCAGCTTCTAGATTTTCCATGCTTCACTTTGCATCTATTGTTCCATACCATCCATACGGTTAAGACATAAATTCTAGCAGTCATGATATCATGATTTATCAATCTACAAGCCCGTTGTTGAAATCACTCCAATTAGTGAAAGATGGAATACTGAATCCCCAATCTTTTAAAACATTGCATACTTCTGAAAGTTTAGAACAATTAGCTGTGATATGATCTAAGTTTTCAATCACACCACATCCCATGGGACACATACAATTAACAGTAGCTTTCTCTTAAAAAGAAAATATTCTTTTGGAATTGCATCAATGTTTAATCTCCAAAGAAATAGCTTTACTCTATCATTGATTTTTAATTTTTGAATCCATGAAAACGTTACCTTTGAAGCAACATCACCATAATGATCTTCAGTTAGCAGTGCAGAAATGGTTTTACCAGTAAAACGTTTTTTCAATTCCATTTGATCTCTATTTGCATTGCTGAAAATCTGCACCTCTTGGATGATATTCTGAAGATCTATCCCAAAAAATTGATTCAGCTTTTTAGAATTCCACTTTCCTTCCTCTATAAAATAATCTAGAGAATTTATGTCCTCAGCAAGGTCCCCAACAAAAGTAGGCCATTTAAGAAGGCTCTTGTCTAGAATCCATGTATCCTAAAGAACATTTATGTTGGAACCATTAACCACTTTCCATCTAATAATTTTTTTAAGAGTCTTCCATCCACTTATGATGATTTTCCAAGCATTAGAACCTCCTTTATAATCATCCTTACTCCACCACAAATCACCATATTTTTTCAACAAGTTCGTACTTAACAAGTTACTTGGTTTCTCAATGAGATTCCAAGCAAACTTTGCTCTAAGAGATCCAATTCTTGAAGTAATTGATTGAAGACCCCACAACCATAATGCTTTGGAGTACATAACAATTCCCATGCAACATAGTGTAAACCTTTGCTTCCATCCATTTTATTCCAAATAAAATCTCTACTAAGTTTTTCTAACTCATATAGAATTTTCAAAGGAATAAGAGAATTTGAAATCCAAAAAACTGGTAAAGGAAGAATATTAGATTTTACCAAACAGATTCTTCCGACAAGAGACATATGCATGTTACTCCATATATTCATTCTCTTCATTGTTTTATCCAACAGCCCTTGGAAATCACTCTTCTTTAACCATCTCAAAGCAATTTTTATTCACAGATATTCTAATTCTTCAACCTGTTTGAAGCCCCATAATTGTGAAATATGTTTCTTTTTCTGTCTTAACACAGAATTTCCAAAGATCAAAGCTGATTTCTGCTTATTTACAATCTGAACTGTCCAGCTGCAGTAATTTTTGATAATGTTCTTAATATGCTTCACATTGTTCAATCTAGCATCAGAGAACAATAATACATCATCTGCGTATAATAGATGTGAAATTTTATTTGCATTAGAACAAATACCGATTCCCAAATTGTTTTCCCTGCAGTAGAAAATATTAGACAATAATTGAGAGCAAATTATAAATAAGAACTGTGAGAGTGGGCATCCTTGACGAAACCCAAATTTTCCCTCAATCCATTTAGATCTCGTCCCTTTGATTAATAAAGAAAATCTGGGAAATAACACACAGTCCATAATCAATTCCATGAATCCATCCGGGAATCCTAGATCCTTCATCATCTTCTTCAAAGTCAACCAACACATACTATCGTATGCTTGTTCTATATCCAATTTGATATCCAAATATCCATTGAAAGCTTTTGAAAATCTCAGTTTATTGAAAACCTCTTGAGCTAATAATAAATGATTAGAAATTGATTTATTCTTAACAAATGCCACTTGCTATTCTGAGATGATTTTGGGAATCACTAAGACCAATCTATTTATGAGAATATTTGATACAATCATATAGATTGTGTTACACAAGCTGATTGGTCGATAATAAGCAGGGGTTAAAGGATTATTGGATTTTGGAATGAGTACTATCAAAGTATCTTTCCATTCTTTACTCATTTTACCTGTATTGAAAAAAAGGCTCACCGCTTAACAAACATCACCACAAATTATTTCCCAAAAGTTTTTGAAGAAAGAGTGAGTCAATCCATCACATCCTGGAGCTTTATTATTCCCTAGCTTCATAATAGCCTCCTTAACTTCATAAGATGTAAGCTTCTTTTTTAACCAAGTTTTGTCATCTTCATTAAAAACCTGCCATGAATTTGGACATTTATCTAGACAGCATTTCCTTTCCTTCCATTTCTCTAGAAAGAAGGAATAGAAAACATCTTCCACTTCCCATTGATCTTCAGTGATTTGTCCTTCCAGATTTTTAATTTGAGATATCCAATTGGTATTTCTTCTAGCATTGGCAAATGAATGAAAAAAATTTGGTGTTTGAATCACCTTCAACATTCAACTTCACTTTTGCTCTTTGCTTCCACCAAGTGTTCAAGTGATTGAGAATAACATTGAGTTATTTTACTTTAGATCTAAGTAGCCAAAGCTTCTCATCTTCCATCCAGCCATTAGTAGCTTCTTCTTCTTGGAGTGAAAGAATTTCAGCCTTTAATATGGACTTTTCACTAGAGAAATCTTTTAGCTTATTCTTGCTCCAATGGAATAAGTCATTTAAAGCTCTCTTGCATTTTTTGTTTAGTATTTCCATGTCATCCCCAACAAAATATTTCTTCCAGGTTTTTGAAACAATGTGTTCTGAAGTCTTGAAGGATAACCATACATCTTCAAATTTAATAGATCTTGCCATGCTTCTAGATTCATAAAAAAATTCCAGCACAATGGGGCAATGGTCTGAAGCTAGTCTAGCTAGGTGTCTTACCATTGCAATTTGAATCTTTTGTATAGCCAATGAGTCCAACAAGCATCTATCCAAACGTTCTAAAATTCTTGCACTTCCAACTTTATTATAGCACCACTTATATCTTGGACCAACCATCCCAATGTCATGATAATCATTATCATTCATAAACTTTAGCATTTCTAAGGAACCTTGAGAGAAGACAAATTTCTTACCTCCTCTCTTTACCTCTTGTGAAAGAATGCAATTAAAGTCTCCTCCAATTACAGAAGGAATCTTCCTTTGTGGTTGTTCTTGTATGCATTCCCAAAACAATCTTCTCTTGTGAGCCTCTTTGTTCCAATAAACTATAGAAATCATCCAACAACCTTTTTTAAAGACATTAAGATCACCAATAACACATTTATCTATAGTCTTTAACACTGTGAATGAAGCAATATCAGATCTCCATAGAATCATAATGCCACCAGATAATCCCACCGAAGGTAGAATGAAAAAATCCCAAGTATGACCCATAATCCTATCAAACTCATTTTTATCAAAAGAGCTGATTTTAGTTTCAATTAAACCCACACAAAAAGCGTTATAGTCTTTTATGAACTCCTTCATGTATAGAGAGGCTTCCTTCTTCTTTGCCCCTCCAAAATTCCAAAATGCTATGGAATCCATTAAATATTAGTTAGGGAGTGGCCCCCAACCTTCTTTCTTCCTTCTCCAAGTCTTCCACGGGTTTTATTCTTAATAGGTCCTAATGAATTTAAATTCTTTTGCCAATTTGCATTTACGCAATTCTTCAATCAACCCATTGTTGTTCTCCAATACCAATATATTTCTTGTGACTTTGTAAGGCTCAAAATCATCTTCCTTAGCAATTCTCTCTTTTTCAGCTATCATCAAAGATTTATGGCTGGCATCATCACTCCTATCATCAATAATAGATTGAAGAATATAGAACTTATTTGCATCTAACAGAGACTGAGAGTCTTCTTTATTCGGTTACAGAACATTGTTTCGATCAGAATTTTTGCTGGAAGAACTTACATTTACATGATAGGGAGTACCAGAGTTCGCTAGTAATCCATAAGGATTTACTAGAGTTCGCAGGCAACCCTTCCCTAATGTGTTATTTGAATTAACATGCTCGACCATATCCATCTTCTCCTCCTGAAAAGGCACAGCAGTAAGATCTGGCCTTGTTTCTCCTTCTTCAAAAATTTCAGCATTTGTACAGCCTTCTCCAGGAACATCTTTAAAAAATCTTTCAATAAGGCCTTTCTCTATCACCTCTTGAATATCATTCCTGATTGAGACTGGAATATCAGTTTTTTTAACATATCTGAAAGTATTTTTCTTGATCTCCTGATTACTCCTTATAGTGCTCCTTCTTCTCTTGTTGTTTACCATAATCCAAGGCCCATAAGAAGATTTAATTGGATCTTCATGTTAGCTATCCATAACCTTTTCTCCTCTAATGTCCTCCCCATCCACCACCACTTGAGGATTATTTAAATTTTTTCACATTCCTTATTCACATGTCCAATTTTTCCACATTAAAAACAAAAGTTTGATACTTTTTCAAATTCTACTTTTTGGAAGAACCTTCCAATCATGTTGTCCACCCAAACTCCTAAAGGAAGAGGTTCATCAAGCTTAACTTTTACACAAACTCTGGCAAATTCTCTCCTTCCCCAATGGAACATATTGCCATCCAACATAAGATGTTTACCAATTCTTGAAGTTATGCAAGCTACATTCTTCTCATCCCAAAATTTTAATGGTAAATGTGGCATTCTTATCCAAATTGGAGATGATAAACCCTTAATAGAAGTAGTATTAAATTTTGGAGTCGACTTCTCCATGCCTGTTATGTGTCCATTCACAAACCATGGGCCACCTGAATGGACTGCTTCCACCATTTCTTTAGATGAGAAGGAACATAAGAACCATCCTCCACCTAATGTAGTAAAGTGGTATTTTCCGAATTGGGTCCATTGCTTCCTTATTTCCCAAGCCATTAAATGAGAAGGTATGACTTTACCAAATACTTTAATAACCAATGAATTTGCTAAAATTTCTGAGTTCCTCTTCTTATAATCTTCATGTAGTTTCACTGCTATTCCATCTTTAGAGTAAACCACTTCTTCTTCTTTGAAATTCAACTTAATGTATGGCTTATTGCTCCAAGGATTAACATTTCCTAAACCAATTAAGCTTTTTGGCATTCCAGCAGGCCTTTTATCTACATTCATCTCATTCCTTGCTACAGGTTCCGAATTAAAATTTTTGTTAAACAAATCTCGGGAATTCTCATTTATCACACTGCGACTAGGTCCAGGGATTACATTCGAATTCCCAAAACGATTAACAAATAATTTCATTCTAGAAGGTGAAGAATTCATATCAGAAGGAAAGCTGTAGATTTAAAACTGTTAGGAGTAACATAATTCAAAGCTTCGTCTATTACCTTACCTTTGCCTCCCATATGTTGAACTTTTATAGGAGGATTTTCAGAAACTCCCTTGATCACCAAAGGACCTTGACGTTTAAACAGAGGATTTTGAATCCTTTAAAAAGAATTCAAATTCTTCAAGCCATCCTTTGTATCATTAACCATTCGAGTCGGAGACCTTGACGTCGAAGACGTAGGTTTCCAAAGATCTTTAAACACCATGTCTTCCTTCTGGCCTTGCCAGCGGCTGTCCGCCGCCGTTGTCCACAGCCAATCTTGAGAACCAGGAATGAAAAATGAAAAAAAAGAAACTTCATTTAGAAATGAAATTAGATCACATTCCCGCAATGTTGATGATGTTAATGATGACAAGGAAGGGCTATTAAATGATGCATTTGTGTTTGAAAGTATTACTACATATGAACATGAAGAAATTAATAAGTCAAATGTGGATGCTGCAAAATTTTATAAGTTGATAAGTGACTCACAAAAATAATTATTTCTTGGATGTAAAAAGTTCTCAAAACTTGATTTTCTTGCTATTAAGAGAGTTGCTATTTGCATGTTTTACTTTCTTGCAACTTGTATAGTTTTGATGATTCAAAATATTATTATTTTATGTGTAATTATCTCCTAACAAATTTTGAAAGTTTTGTTTTTGCTCATGTGTGTACTAACATTTCAGGAAAATCAAACTCCAAACTACTGAAGACTTTAAAAAAAATTCAGCATGAGATATCTTTTATTTTGAAGCTTGTAATTTTTGTATGAATTAAGTTTGAGAGAGTGGTTGTAATTGAGTGAATAAACACACACACTTGAAGAGATCTGAAAAATTTTGTATTGATCGTACGGGACGAATAAAATTCGTACGGGACGATCAGGTCAGTTATCTCCTTGTAAGAGCAATGGAATGAACAGTTTTTGGAGAAACTTTTTTCGAAGTCCTGATCGTCCAGATGAAATTATTTTCGTTCCCTGATCAGTTAGGCTCTATAAAAATTTCATCCAAACAAAATTATAATCGTGCCAGGACGAGTTGGGCTCTGTAGAATTTTTATCCAGATGAAATTATAATCGTGCATGGACGAGTTGGGCTTTGAAAATTTTTCATCCATACGACATTTATAATCGTGCCTGGACGAGTTACTCTCCGTAAAAAATTCATCCAGATGAAATCCTGTTCGTCCCCGGACGATGGAAACCGACTTAAGAAAGTTGGTTACATCCTTTAGTTATTTGGGAACTGACCTTTAAAATAACTGTTCGTCCGGACGAACCTAGTTCGTATGGGACGATGATCATGTACGAACATAGTTCGTACCAATATATATTATGATCATTTCTAACAGTTTAAGTAAAATCTTCTAGGACAATCCCCGATCGTACAGGACGATCCATTTCGTGTTAACTTGAAAATTTGCAGTTTTTGGACGATTTTTCTTGTCTCTTCTATATATAGTCCAATTTAGGCTGCCACCATATCTTTTTGCCCATAGATCTTCATGCCTATTGAAAGAAGAGTCAAGGAGAGAGTGTGAGATAGCATTCAAAGGAGAATTTTTACTACTGGAGCTTGGAGGTTTCACTAGGTTTTTAAAGGTAAGATTCTCTACTTGTGAATTTGGATTACTTCACTCTTTTCTTTCTTCCTAATAGAATTCTTGTGAGAAGATCTGTCAAGGAGATTCGGTTCTTTGCCGACACTTGGAGAGTGTGAACAGTCGCAGGTTCTCTGCCCATACTAGGAGAGTGTGAAAGGACAAAGGGTTCTTTGTCCACATTAGGAGAGTGTGAAAGGATGAACGGTTCTCTGCCTACACCGGGAAAGTGTGAAAGGACTAAGGGTTGTCTGCCTACACCGGGAGAGTGTGAAAGGATGAAGGGTTCTCTGCCTACACCGGGTGAGTGTGAAAGGATGAAGGGTTCTCTTCCTACACCAGGAGAGTGTGAAAGGATGAAAAGTTTTCTGCCGACATCAGGGGAGTGTGAAAGGACAAATGGTTCTCTGACAGCACTGGGGATAGTGTAAAAGAATGACGGTTCTCTGCCGCACCGGGTAGTGGTGAAAAGAGTTTTATAAAGGCTTCTCTACCTTACTGTGGGTGCAAAAGGAGAATCACTAGTGGTATTAGTGCAATACTCGGAGGGTGCCTCCAGGGAGTTGATGTAGGTCAGGTTTTGACCGAACCACTATAAATCTGGTGTTTTATTTTTCCGCTACTTTTTATTTTTGTGATTTATTGTTTTAAAATTATGGTTAAAAAACTATTTATATAAAATTCATTAAAGTTTAATTTTGGTTTAAAATACTCAAAAGAGGGATTAATTTTTAAAATACCAATTCCCCCCCCCCCCCTCCTCTTGGTTAGTCGTGGGACATAAGCTTAGGCATAACAACCTAATTCATAGTGAACAAGTTTCAAAAAGTGGTATCAGAGCTTTGTTTCAAAATTATAAGTTTAGACTACTTTTTGATTAACGTAGATGGCTACTTTTGGAAACTGAAATACACCTAAGGGTTACTCTGCAACTAGACGTACCTCTACTGTTTGACAATATACCTTTTAATTTTTGGAAAACATGTATGTCTACTTTTTTACAGTCACTTGATTATCGTATGTGGATTTTAGTCCAGGAAGGCTATACAAAACCAACTAGATTAGTTGACGGAGTTAGAATTGAAACACCTTTTGTAGACTGGACAATTGAAGAACGTGACTTAACACAACAAAATGCCAAATGCTTGAATAGTTTCTTTTGTGCTTTAAAATCAAAAGACTAAATGCGGATTTCCACTTGCAAAAGTGGAAATGACATATGGGATAGACTTTGTATAACATATGAGGGGACTAATGAGGTTAAGAAATCTAGACTTAATATCTTGTTGCATGACTATGAACTATTTCGCATGAAACCAAATGAATCTATTTCTGATATGTACACAAGATTCACATTACATGCATTGGGTAGGGAGTTAACAAATACTGAAATGGTTAATAAGATTCTTTGTTTCTTACATACTGCATATGATGCTAAAACTACTACAATTATAGAGTCTAAGGATTTAAACATTTACTCTATTTACACTCTTCTTCGTTTGCTTATTACTTACGAGCAAGGAGTTAGCCAAAGGAAGGTTGATGCAGGTGAATCAAGAAGGGAGAAAAATATATCATTGAATGTGGAAGAGTCTGAAAGTGAACACTCACAACCTGAGGATGAAGATGACATCACATAGATGACTTGACAATTCAGAAACTTTCTGAAGAGGAAGCATAAGAGATGCCAGTAGTGGATTAGAGGTAAATTTAATAGAAATGCCAATGTTTCTAATGAAATTATTTGCTATGTGTGAAGGAAACCTGGACATATAAAGACAGATTGACCAAAACTCAAAGCCAATCCTAGCAAGGAGAAGGAAGAGGAGAAACCATTTGTGAAGAAGGGCAAGAAGAAGTTCCAATCAGCTTTTTGGGCGGACTCAGCTTCGGACTCGTCAAAAAGAGAAAAAGAAAAGGAAGTCACTAATCTATGCTTAATGACCGACAATCTTGATCAATCGGATCAAGAAGAGATATGTGACTTAACTTATGATGAACTTTTTGAAGTTTCTGAACACATGCATGAATCATATAAGAAAACGAAGAAAATGCATGCTAGCCTTATGAAAAATCATGCCTTAATTGACAACAACCACATGAATTTACTTGATGAGTTTGATGACTTGAATAATAAAAATCATGAGAATTTAAAAACATCATATGCAAAACTTGAAAGTGAATTTAAAAATTCTAAGGATAAATTTGAGAGCAAACTTTATAGAACCAATTATACAAATAAAATTTTAGAAGATATGAACTCATTTTATAAATAAACGATAAAATCTCTCGAGGATAATAGGATACCTCCCAGACTTGAAGATTTTACTAATCCTATTATGTATCCTAAATTCATGCAATCCCTGAATAGACAAGTAAATGGTAGAAGACTTAGGAATCCATTTCCTAGAGTCAAATGCAATAATTGTGGATTGTTTTGACATATAGATCACACCTGTACTTTAAAGATGAAAATTAATTTGGTGTGGAGACCTAAGATACATAAACCACGATATATCATACATGCATCTGATTATAAATTGGTAAAAGGTGAACCCAAACTTGTTTGGGTTCCCAGGTCTAACGTTTAATAATATTGTAGGGTCGCTCTCACACAAGACATCGTGAGAGCATATGGTACATGGTTAGCAGATGTTCAAAGCATATGACTTGAGATACTGCTCAATTCATAATCCTGGAATCCAAGAGTGGAGGCAATGTGTTATTGGTAGAAAGCTTAAAGCATAATTGGAGATAACACCACAAGGAAGGTGGTTGGATCAGGTATGATTGGAAATTTTAAAATTTTTTTCATATACAATGTGTTATTGGTAGAAGGCTTAAAGCATAATTTGTTAAGTATAAGCCAGCTATGTGATAAGGGTTATTATGTAAATTTTTTTCCTACTAGCTGAATATTAAGCCTAAATGATAAAGATGTTTTGAATGGTAAAAGGGTAAATAATGTTTACATTCTAGATTTAAATTGCATTAATTCTCCTACTGCTTTTTGTTTGAAAATTATATCTGACGAGTCATGGCTATGGCATAGGAGACTTTGTCATTCTTGTATGAAAAACCTTAGGAGGATTACCCAAAAGAACTTAGTGAGAGGTATACCTAAACTAGACTTTCCTAAGAACCACCTTTATGATGCTTGTCAACTAAAAAAGCAAGTGAAGTCTTCTTTTAAGTCCAATAAGGATTTTAGAACAAGTAAACCATTGGAGATTTTGCATATGGATCTTTTTGGACCAGTTGGCACTGTGAGTCTAGGAGGGAAGGTATACGAATTTGTGTTTATGGGTGATTAGTCAAGATTCACATGGGTTAGATTTCTATTTCATAAGAGTGAATCGTTTGAGAAATTTAAAAATTTTTTGACTTGGATTCAAAGAAAACTTAGGTGTGAAATCATGACTATACAAAGTGATCATGGTGGAGAATTTGAAAATGAAAATTTTGAGGATTTTTGTAAAGAAAAAGGAATTGATCACAACTTTCTTCACCTAGAACCCCTCAGCATAAAGGGG
Source organism: Dendrobium catenatum (assembly GCF_001605985.2). NCBI lineage: Eukaryota > Viridiplantae > Streptophyta > Magnoliopsida > Asparagales > Orchidaceae > Dendrobium > Dendrobium catenatum. Next base: position 168,026 of record NW_021322233.1, on the reverse strand, counting down.
TAGTCGAAAGGAAAAATAGAACATTAATAGAAGCTGCCCGAGCAATATTGGCAGAATACTCAGTTCCAAAATATTTCTTGGCTGAGGCGGTTAGCACTGCATGTTATGTTCTGAACTGGGTGAATGTGAGATCAAAATTAAATAAAACACCCTATGAGTTGCTACAAGGAAGAAAACCTAATTTATCTCATTTGCATGTTTTTGGTTGTAAGGTGTTTATTCATAATAATGGAAAATCTGCCTTAAGAAAATTTGATCCAAAATAAGATGAAGAAATTTTTGTTGGATACTCAAATGTTGAAAAATCTTATAGGGTATTCAATAAAAGAACTTTGGTAATTGAAGAGACCACACATGTTGAACTTAATGAATCTAGAAATTTGGATGAGCCAAATATTATAGAATATGAGATTGAAGATAACTCCCAAAAGATTAACAAAATTAATTTAGAAGAAAATGTGGAAGAAATATTGGAGATAGAAAACACTTTGACTAGAGATTTGAGATTTTCTAAAAGCCACCCAAAGGAAATGAATATAGGTGAACCAAGTGAGGGTGTAAGGACTAGGCATGGATTAAACAAAGAAGTCAATCATTCAGCCTTTATTTCAACTATAGAACCCACCAATATTGATCAAGCACTTTCTAATGAATTTTGGATTTTGGCCATGCAAGAAGAGTTGAATCAATTTCTAAGAAATAAAGTTTGGGAATTAACTACAAGGCCAAAGGATCAAAGTGAAGTTGGAACTAAGTGGGTATTCAAAAACAAAATGAATGACTTAGGAGTAGTCATTAGAAAAAAGGCTAGATTAGTTGTTAAGGGGTATAATCAGATTGAAGGGATTGATTTTGAGGAAACTTTTGCCCCTGTAGCTAGATTTGAAGCAACTAGGGTTTTGCTAGCCTATGTTTGTTTTAGAGGATTTAAATTATATCAAATTGATGTCAAAAGTACTTTTTTAAATGGGGTAATTGAAGAGAATGTTTTTGTAGAACAACCTCCAGGTTTTCAAAATTCTAAATACCCAAATCATGTGTTCAAGTTGAAAAAGACATTATATGGATTAAAACAGGCACCTAGGGCTTGGTATGAGAGATGGAGCACCTTCCTACTTGAAAGAACATTTGAAAAAGGAAGTGTGGATACAGCTCTCTTTTTGAAGAAATGTGGAAAGGATATACTCATTATTCAAATTTAAGTGGATGATATCATTTTTGGATCTTCAAATAAAAATCTTTGTAATAAGTTTTCTAAAACAATGAGTAGTGAATTTGAGATGAGTCTAATGGGAGATTTGAGTTACTTTCTAGGATTTAACATTAAGCAAATTGAGGAAGGTAGCTTTACTTGATAGCTAGCTGCCCCGATATCATGTTTAGTGTCTTTTTGTGTGCTAGATTTCAATCAAATCCAAAACAATCACATTTGACAGCAGTGAAAAGGATTTTAAGATATATGTTAGGAACTCAGAACTTAGGAATTTGGTATCCTATGTTTAATTCTTCATTTGAAATAATTGTTTATTCAGATTCTGACTTTGCAGGGTGTAGGGTGGATAGGAAAAGCACTTCTGGAACATGTCAATTCATTGGAAATTCTTTAGTCTCTTAGTCCAGTAGAAAACAAAATTCAGTAGCCCTATCTACTGCTGAAGCTTTATACATTGCATTAGGAAGTTGTGTGGTACAAGTACTTTGGTTGAAACAACAGTTGATTGATTTAGGATTAACTATAGGCACTATTCTAATTTATTATGATAAAACTAGTGCTATTTGCATTTCTAAAAATCCTATTCAACATTCAAGAACCAAACACATAGACATAAGATATCATTTCATAATGGGATCATGTATCCAAGGGAGATATTGAACTCATTCATGTTACAATTGAAAATCAATTTGCAGACATTTTTCCAAAACCTTTAGCCTTTGATACTTTCAGAGCATTAAGAACAAGGCTTGGTGTAATTGATTTTAATGCTTAACAAAAATGTTTTATACAACATTGATGTTTGTTTTCTTGTTAATATTTTTGGGTTCGTTATTAGTTTTTTATCTTGTTTTTGTGTGATTATTTTTTATGGAGTCTGTGTTTTATTGTTGTACATTGTGTTTTTGATGTGTTTTTGAATTTTAGTTTTGTTTGAGTGCAAAATCAAATTTTTTTTAAAGTAAAAATCATTCGAGATGAAAAATTTTCGTTCGGGACGATTTGTGTAATGTGTCAAAGTGTCATATTTTAAACCGTTTGCATGCAGTTTTCAGTATTTAATAGTCATTTCGTCTGGACGATCTTTATGATCGTACGGGATGATTTATTTTTCAATCGACAGGATGAATGAATGAAGCAGTTGAAAGGATAAAGTAGTTTTTAATACGAACTTCGTACGTACGAACCTTTGGTTCGTCTGGATGAACATATGTCGGTTCTATGTAGGGGACGATTTCAACTGCCATTAAAAGAATATAAGTTCTGATCGTCCCAGGAAAAACACATGTTCATTTGTACGATCAGTCTGGTCAAAAGTTTGTACGAAAGGAAGCTTCGTATGTTGTGTTGATTACGAAAAGCCGTTTCATTTTGACGCTTTAGATCGTTCATAAGAAATTTTTTCATATAAGAAGAATTAAAAATTTCATACGGGACGAACTTTTTTCGTTTGGTACGAACGTATCATTTTTGAATAAATAGGCAGGCTTTTTAGATCAATAGTCACACTCTTAACATCACTTTCAATCCCTTTCGTATTCTAGATCTTTTACAAATGGCAAGTTCTAGCAAGCGCCAAAAGGTTCTAGTGAAGAAACCTCATAGGAATTCATTTGATAACTTTCTTTTCAAAGCAAATGAGGATTCTTTTCCTAGGTTTGCTTCAGCCAAAATCACCCCCTCTAGAATTCTAAACCAAGATGAAATTACCTTTCAGGTGATGCATTTATTTTCTTCGACACAGTTTGATTTTATCCTTACCCTCATCCACACCTACAATAAAGAAACATTTTAGTACTTTCTTTACAACATGTCCTTCAATTTTGACCACTCTATAATTCGTTCCTTTGTTTTCAAACAAAAAGTTGAAATCACAAAGCATGACTTAGGAGCATTTTAAAACTTAAGAACTGAGGGAGATAAAGCCCATAACTTAATCACCAATGATAAATATAAATGGTATGAAATCAATAGGGTGATTAGAGGAAATGATTTAGATGAGCATGTGGCTAGGGTATTAGGACTTGTCATAAATGCATGACTCATTCAGCATGTTCTTAGAACTTAAATCATCCCAAAAGTTGGTGATAGAGTCAATATAACCCCCCATCTTTCCATGGTGACCTTCTTAATCATGATCAATAATCCTATAGATGAAACCCAACTTATTCTTGACTATCTTTATGGGCTTTCTGAAATTGGCCATGCAGAATTGAAAAGAAAGAGGAATATTGCCTTAGGACACTTAGTTAACTATGTTCTAGAGAAGAAATACAACTTTTTTTTATCCTGATCAAGAATATGAAGAACTGTTTTACTAAAATGACAGATCATTTAGAGTGACCTTCAAGGAAGAATCAGGTAAAGCACATGTCATAAGTGATACAGAGGAAGAGCCAGAAGGTGCACCTTCTCCCGCTAATAAACTAAATTATCAGGATTTGGTTCAAAGATTTGACCGACTAGCGACTCATTTTGATCAACGCTTTGATCAAATTGAGGCTCATCTTCAGTAGCAGGATGCACAATATTAACATGACATGGGCTTTATGAGAGAGCAAATGAATGATATCAGCACCAATATAATGATGATGAGTACATATTTTAATATATTTGGTGGTGCAGCTCCTCCTCCTCCTCCAGATCAGGGACTGTCTGAGTGATAGATGCACTTGATGTTATGTGTTTTTATATATTTTTTTTGTGTTAGTTGTTGTTATTCTTAGTTTTTTTGATGTTTTTCTATTTTATTTTTAGATGTTTTGGATTGTTATCTTGAAATTCAAAATGTAATATCTTCATAGAGATATCAATATAAGTTCTTGTCCTTTGACTTGAATTTTTCTTTGAAATGTATGTTAGGTTCATGAAAATCATCAGATTTTTTAATCTTAATTGTGCTATAACCTAAATTGTAAGTTAAAATTAAATTCATTAGAAAATCTAATAATTCTAAGTTTAAGTTTTGCTTATAACTTGATATTATTAGGATTATTAATTTCAAGTATCTTTTTTAGACCAAATTATTATTAATATTATTATTTCAAGTATCTTTTTTAGACCAAATTATTATTAATATTATTATTACAATTGCGATGATTTCTTATTTTATATTTCACTTATCAATTATTATTTAGGAACTTAGAAAGATTTGAAATTTTATATTATTGTTTTTAGAAAGAATACTATTACTCTTGAAAATTATGAAAATGTAAAAAAATCAAAAGTAATGCGTAAAGGTTAGCAATGTGAAAAAGAGGCGCAAAATAAGCCCAAAGTGAAAAGATACACAAAAATGTGCCACAAATTTGAAAAAAGATGCGCAAAGTGCCACATGTGGTAGTTATTTCTTTCCAAACTCTTTTTAATCTATTAATTCAAATTAATCTTATGTTCATTTATAATTGATATTGAAATTTGAAATATACAATTTTTTATTCATACTTATTGCAATGATTTTCTCTATCTTAGTGTCTAAATTGACTCATGTCTTTGATAATTTCTTTTCATTATCTATGTTATATCACTTCTTAAATTCTATGAATTTATATGATTTGCCTAATATTTTAATTTTATTTACAAAATTTATTTCAATCACTTTCAAGATTAAAATATCAATTGATTTTCCTATTTTTGCTTACATTTCAAGTCTTTTTATTCTTCACTTTTTGCTGTTGTCAAAGGGGGGAGAAATTGTTTGTTCATTCGTATCATTTTGTTTTGTTTGTTCGTTCGAATCAATTTGTTTTGTGTAATTATTTTGTTTTTGTATAAACTTTTGAAAAACAAAAATTTTGATTCAATGCCTCCTTATTTTTATGGGTTTATCAATTCAGGGGGAGTTTAGGAGATTCTTTGAATTTGAAATCCTACAAAAAATAATTATTTTGCCATCATCAAAAAGGGGGAGATTGTTAAGAGAGTTGCTATTTGCATGTTTTACTTTCTTGCAACTTGTATAGATTTGATGATTCCAAATATTATTATTTTATGTGTAGTTATCTACTAACAATTTTTGGAAGTTTTGTTTTGGCTCTTGTGTGTACTAACATTTTAAAAAAATCAAACTCCAAACTACTGAAGACTTCAAATAAAATTCAGCATGAGATATCTTGTATTTTGAAGCTTATAATTTTTGTATGAATTAAGATTGAGAGGGAGTGATTGTAATTGAGTGAATAAACACACACACTTGAGGAGATCTTAAAAATTTTGTACTGATCGTATGGGATGAATAAAATTCATACGGGGAGATCAGGTCAGTTATCTCCTTGTAAGAGCAATGGAACAAACAGTTTTTGTAGAAAATTTTTTCTAAGTCCTGATCGTCCAGATGAAATTATTTTCATCCCCGGACGACTTAGGCTCTATAAAAATTTCATCCAGACGAAATTATAATCAAGCCAGGATGAGTTGGGCTCTATAAAATTTTTGTCCAGATGAAATTATAATCGTCACTGGATGAGTTGGGCTCTGCAAAATTTTCAACCACATGACATTTATAATCGTGTCTGGACGAGTTACTCTCTGTAAAAATTTCGTCCATACGAAATCCTGTTCATCCCAGGACGATGGAAACCGACATAAGAAAGTTGGTTACATCATGTAGTTATTTGGGAACCGACCTTTAAAATAACTGTTCGCCGGGACGAACCTAGTTCATACGGGATGATGATCATGTATAAACATAGTTTGTACCAATATACATTATGATCATTTCCAACACTTTAAGTAAAATCATCCAAGACGATCCACGATCGTTTGGGACGATTCATTTCATGTTAACTTAAAAATTTGTAGCTTTTGGATGATTTTTCTTGTCTCTTCTATATATAGTCCAATTTAGACTGCCACAATATCTTTTTTCCCATTGATCTTCATGCATATTGAAAGAAGAGTCAAGGAGAGAGTGTGAGAAAGCATTCATAGGAAAATTCTTATTACTGGAGTGTGAAGGCATCACTTGGTTTTTAAAGGTAAGATTCTCTACTTATGATTTTGGATTTCTTCACTCTTTTCTTTTTTCCTTCTAGAATTCTTGTGAGAAGATATGTCAAGGAGATCCGGTTCTCTGCCGACACTTGGAGAGTGTGAACAACCGCGGGTTCTCTGCCCACACTAGGAGAGTGTGAAAGGACAAAGGGTTCTCTACCCACACTAGGAGAGTGTGAAAGGACAAATGGTTCTCTGCCTACACCGGGAGAGTGTGAAAGGACTAAGGGTTCTTTGCCTACACCGGGTGAGTGTAAAAGGATGAAGAAGGGTTCTCTGCCTACACCGAGAGAGTGTGAAAGGATGAGCAGTTCTCTGCCGACATCAGGGGAGTGTGAAAGAAAAAATGGTTCTCTGCTAGCACTGGGGATAATGTAAAAGGATGATGGTTCTCTGCCGCACCGGGTAGCGGTGAAAAGAGTTTTTTAAAGGCTTCTCTGCCTTGCTGTAGGTGCAAAAGGAGATTCACTAGTGGTATTAGTGCAATACTCGGAGGGTACCTCGAAGGAGTGGATGTAGGTCTGGTTTTGACCGAACCACTATAAATCTGGTGTTTTTATTTTTTCGCTACTTTTTATTTTTGTGATTTACTATTTTAAAACTGTGGTTAAAAACATATTTCTATAAAATTCATTAAAGTTTAATTTTGGTTTAAAATACTCAAAAGAGGGATTAATTTTTAAAATACCAATTCATATTGAGTGAGTTTCAACACTTGTTAGGCTACTTCAACTTAAATGTCTTGGTAGTTGGACTCAAAAATCATTTACTATGTTGTTTAACTTGTTAAGGGAAGAAATTGAAGATATTTGTCTACAAAAGTCTTATTACGAGATAAAGAAGATAATTCAGGATTTGTGCTTAAGTTATAAAAAAATATGAAGCATGTCGAAATGATTTCATTTTATATTGGGGTCCTCATGAATTTAAGAATGAATGTGATATTTGTAATGAGTCAAGATGGATTGCATAAGATAGCACTTCAAAATAAATGTCAACTAAAAAAATTTAAAAAAGTTGCAGGAAAAGTCATGGGCACTTGCCATTAACATCAAGATTACATAGATTATTCATGTCATCTAAGATAGCATCATATATGCTATGGCATAAAGAAGTGCGTATAAAAGATGGTTGTATGAGTCATCCTACTGACACTCCAGCTTTGCAGCACTTGGACTACCAAGATACAAATTTTGCTGCAGATCCTAGAAATGTGCTATTGGGTTTAGCATCAAATTGATTTAATCCATTTGGGACAATGACTTAAACAAACAGTACTTGGCCTATTGTATTGATGTCATATAATTTGCCACCTAACCTGTGTATGAAATCATAATACATGATGCTTTCTTTGCTTATTCCTAGTCCAACTTAACTTGGAAATGATATTGATGCTTATTTACAACCACTTGTGGCTGAGTTAAAAGAGTTATGGGAATTTGGTGTGCAGAATTATGATGCAAGTTCTAAGGAAAATTTTCAAATGCGAGCTGCATTATTATGGACTATAAATGATTTTCCATGTTATGCTAACTTATCATGTTATAGTACAGAAGGGAAGTTTGCATGCCTTATTTATCAGGAGAGTACATATTCAAAGTGGTTATATTTTAGTGGTAAAGATGTTATATGGGACATCTCAGGTTCTTAAATCCTGATAGAAAAGATATTTGATCATTTAATGGTTGTGAAGAACATGGAACAATACCACCACAAATTAATGGATCCAAAATTGTTGATATATTAAGAAGTACAAATGTGAAGTTTGGAAAGAAAACACCTGCTAATCCTAATTTGCCTTATAATTGGAAGAAGCATAGTATATTATTCAAGTTGCCGTATTGGGAAAAAAATCTTTTATGCCATAACTTAGATGTTATGAATATTTAAAAGAATGTATATGATAAGCTTTTGGGTACATTGTTGGATCTTGATGGAAAGACAAAAGATCATTTGAATGCATGGAAAGACATGGAGAAAATGGGAATATGCCCTTTATTGCACCTTACTTGTAATTCATCTGGACATACTTACTTACCTCCTGCATGCTTTATAATGAACAAAAAAGAAAAAGAAATTTTCTGTAAAGTCATAAAAAATATTAATATTCCTGATGGACATGCATCTAATATTTCAAGATGAGTGCAATTGAAACCACTGAAAATACTTGGATTAAAGAGTCATGATCATCATATAATAATGCAATAATTGCTTCTATTATGCTTAAAACGAGTCCTGCTTAGGTTAGTTCGCTCTCCTCTGATTCGACTGAGTTATTTTTTTAAGGCTTATGCTCTAAATTTCTTCTCCAAATTGAGCTTCTTAGATTGGAAAAAGAAATCACAATTACACTTTCTCAGTTTGAAAAGATATCTCATCCTACTTTTTTTGATATTATGGTGCATTGGACAATTTACTTGGCCACCGAAGCAAGGATTAGAGGTCCTGTATATTATCATTGGATGTATCCTATGGAAAGGTTAGTAATTATTTTATGTATTATTATTTCTTTTATTATATCTAGTTTTAATAAAAAAAATTTATATCATTTATCAAATAATTTTTTTAAGATTTTTTTGCAAGTTAAAGTCATATGCTCAAAATAGAAGTCGTCCAGAGGGATCAATTGTAGATAACTATATTGCGGAGGAATGTTTAACATTTTACTCTTTATATTTTGCTGAGCAAATGGAAGCAAGGAATAATCAACTTGGAAGAAATGAGTTGGATGAGAATGTTTTGAATGGAATTAATATCTTTGATACAAATGGTCGGGCACTTGGAAAAAGAGAGGTCAAGATCTTCAATGATGACACACTCATAAAAGCACATCGATATGTCCTTTTCAATTGTGATGAAATAGAGCCATATGTTAGGTAAGAAAAATTAGTTCAAGAATAAATATTTTATTTTTCTTAAATAATAATTATTATTATATTCTTATAAAATTTATTATTATATACAGTGAACATTACACCACAGTTAAAGAAATGATAAGACAGAAAAGGTCTCGCTATGGAGAGCATGAAGCTAAAAGAGAGCACAATGAGGATTTCATTTCTTGGTTTGCTAATAAGGTTAGTGTTATAATGCTAATGTAATTTACATGAGAATTTTACTGATTACATCTACTTTGTTTGAATAGATTGCTTCAATTGATCCATTGAAGGTTGATACTATTTCTACTAATTTGAGGCGCTTTGCTAGAGGTCCCTCCAATGTTGTCACTCTATACAAAAAATACCTTATAAATGGTTTTAGATTTCATGTTGTAGATTTGATGTAAAAAAGAAAAACTCAAAATTGTGGAGTGATGGTTAAAGCTCTAACTTCAAGCTTTTCTAGTATCAAAGATAAGAACCCTATTTCAAGTAACTTAACATACTATGGGATCTTAAAAAATATAATTGAATTGGACTACACAGTAGAGCGAAGTGTTATTTTATTTGAATGTGATTGGGTTTCTAAAGGAAAAAGACTAAAGGAGGACGAGGATGGCTTCATCTCGACTAATTTCAATAAAATTAAACGACATCAAGAACCCTTTGTACTTGCTTCTCAAGTTCAACAAGTTTTTTATGTGGAAGATCCTATTGATCCTACATGGTATATTGTTATTACAACATCACAAAGAAATGATATTAATAACATTCACATAGACACGAATGTTGATGACTACTTGCAAAGTGAGACTTCTACTCAACAGAATTTTATTTATGATGAAGTTTAGTGGAATAGAGATGAAATTAATGGCATTCTACTAGAGTAATTGATTTGTGTACTTTTAATTTTGTAATGCTAAACCTTTTTTTTTTACTTATATCAATATAAATCTAATTACTATATAACATTTTGTGCTTTTATATTTTTCTTATGTGTGTTTATCTAAAGGTTGCATTTAGTTTTTATGTAGTGAACCTTACATTTTTTTTGAATATATTGTATACTTTCTTTTTCTCCATAGATTCAGTGAGCAACATGGGTGATAAAATGTATTGTTTATCTTCTATTAAACTCTATGCACATATATGTTTTATAATGATTTTTAAGAAATGGCACCACACACCAGAACACATGTTAGAAATACAGGATGCAGAGAACAAACTGAAGTTGGAATAGATGTTCGAACAAATACCATTGAAAATTATGTTGTAGGTATGCCACTTATTTAAGATATTATCAAAAGTTTATATGCTTATTTTACATTTACATTTATTTTATATACAAGACTTTAATTTCAATATACTTTTTTCATAGTAGGTACAAGCAATGAGGAGCAAAAATGAAAAAGAGGTCCAACCTATATGTGTAATATTTGGGGATATCATGCTACCCAACAAGGTGGAGAATGACTAGTTGTTAATTTTAACAAATATGGTCAACTATTAGAAAAAATAAATTACTATTTGTCGAGTTTTTAGGAACTATTGCTCGGAATGGGAAATATGCACCTATTGATATTAGATGTTGGGATCAAATGCCCATGTCTTTAAAAAAAATATGTTAGAAGTTGCTCAGGTATTTATCTTCATATTATGTCTACTTGTTTTGTTTGATTTTAGTTACATACATAAAATAGCAAAAATCTTTGGATATAACAATAAATATTTTACTTTTTTCAAGATAAATTTGAGATTACTCGTGGTAGTGCTGTATGGGTTCTTCAGTCAATTGGGAAGAAATGGAGGAATTGGAATGCATATGTTAAATCTTGATATTATGATCCAAATATGCATATAGATTTACAACTATGCCAAAAAGGATACTCAAAAGATCAATGGGAAAATCTTCTATCATATTGGAATTCATAGGAATCAACGGTATATTATCATAACTTGTAAATTTTAAAGTGTTATTCATGTTATATTTATTTTATTAGTTCGTATATTTGTGTTTAGTGTATGAGTGAATGAAATAAAAAGTGTAGGTCAAAAAAGAGTTTGATGCACATAACTGGAAAAAGGAGTTTCGGTCGAGTGCGTGAAGATCAGGTAAATATTTTCTGTGTATACATGTTTCTGTCAGTGTGTGTGTGTGTTATACTAAAATTTTGATGTTAATTATTCTTTTAATTTATTTAACTTTTATATTATTTATTAATTTTTTAGGAGAAAAACATAGGTTGCTCTCCAACGAGAGATGAAATGTTATACCAAATCCATACATGTGAATCTTCCGACCTTGTCATTTCCAAGAACCTTTTAGAAAATATCATCTCTTCCAACATCTTCTATTTAAGATGTTTGACTTCTTCTTTCCTTCATTTTTTCCTAAATATAGTGAAGATTAACTCTTTCATGTAAATTTTTGTATACTTTATAATTAAATGTTTGATAGATGTTACACAAAAGAGGGAATTGCTAATAATATTGAGGCTTGTGAAGCTTTGGTAAGTACTTATATTAAATTATTTTATAAATTAATTATAAAGTATACAAAAATTTACATGAAAGAGTTAATCTTCACTATATTTAGGAAAAAATGAAGGAAAGAAGAAGTCAAACATCTTAAATAGAAGATGTTGGAAGAGATGATATTTTCTAAAAGGTTCTTGGAAATGACAAGGTCGGAAGATTCACATGTATGGATTTGGTGTAACTCCTTATGTTGCATGGAGAGAAATCCCAAATCGAAGTAGTGCTTATCAATTAATAAAAGGTTACAATGAAGCCTTCAAAAAAAATGGAAAAACAAGTTCAAGATCAGGGTGAGGTAATTGCTAAAATAAAGCTGGATATGCAAAGTACACAACAAGCTACTAATAGCACCCCATTAAGAGCTACTTAATATTCTCAAAATGGTGATGTACACTCTTTCAATAATTGTGCTCTTATTCAAGTAAGAAAACAATTTACTTATGAGCTTATAGGGCCATATTTTAACCTTTCAAATGTTATTACAAACTTATGTTAGATCTTATAAACTTCATATATATAGGTTGGAACTAAAGTAGCAGTCAAAAGTGTTGTTGATTCTACTAAAACTGTGGCAATTGGATATATTCAAAGTATGGCTCCTTCACATATGGTTGGTAACTATCCATTAGGCCAAAATTGGTGTTCAGCTCATATAAACATTCCTGTGAATTGGGAAGAACACTTGATTAGACCATACAATACTTTAACTACAATTGGACATGCAATTGGAACTTATGTTGCATGGCCTCATGCTATAGTAAGTATTTTTTATTTTTAAATATTATGTTATGTTGATTAAATTTTTTGGTAAATAATAAAAATATTTATGTTTGTGTAATTAATTTAATTCAGGTTGTTCGTGAAGAAGATTGATATATAACAAGAATTATAAATTTCTTAAGAGTCTACTCGGATATGAACTTGTTACATTTACTACAATAACAGAATACTTATGTTGTTTTCATTTGCTTGTTGGATATTTTATGGAATATTATTTCTGGTTATCAAACGCGTAGCTTTCTAACCATGCAACTCTGTTACAAGATTAGTATGATGCAACTAGGGAGTTTCATATTTTTAGTGAATGGATGATATAATTGCGAGTTTGTGTTAACTATATTATCAAACTTGTATCTTAAAAGGATTAAACTAATTTTTTTTCATGTCTATCTTATTTGCATTTTAAGCTGATTATGCAGTATTCTTGACTCATGATTTTTCCAACCTGTAGTACAATAGTTCTTTTCAGCAAAAATTCCGAAGTTACTAAATATATTGGCATGTGACTGCAATAATTTGGTGAATTTATATGTTTATTTGGGCTAAACGACCTCTGCAATCGTTTTTGGGTTACATCAATTACCTAAACTTAAAACATTTAATTTACTCTTAATAAAATATTTATGTAATAAAACTTATCTCTTTTGATGCATTCTTATTATTTTGATTTCTCAATAACACCGGATTCATGAATCATTTACTTTAGGTCCTTCTGAAGCTACAGACATAATCAAATTCAACCAGGTTCTGCAATAACCCAAACTTGAAATAGCATAGTTGGAGTTTATTGAATGTGAATTCAATTAGGTTGAGATTTTTTTCTTAGTTCTTTGCTCTCTTTTTTTCTTATTAGGGTGTGTGATTTTAATTTCTTCTCTAAAGTCTGAATGTTGTTTCAGCCAAAAATTCAAGATAAGACAACAAAAAAATCTATTTAAGGTAAACTTTGATTATTTGAAAAGATTTGATTTCATCCATGATAAATGGATTTCCCTACCATAAATCAATAAATTTAGTAACATATGCAAATTCATATAGTTTGTGCTATCATACTTCATGAGTTTTAAGTGTTTTACATGCTAGAAATTACTCATTTGATTATCTAATTGCATTGCATGTCATCAACTAAGATCCCATAAATAAGAGGCAAGAAGAAAACAGGGTAATAGAAAAAAATTATCTAATAGGGCGGAACAACAAAAACTTATCATAGCAAGAATCAAGAATAGCTTACATATGTCAATAGAAGAATAAAATGTTTGAAGCACGTGTTGAGATGCGCCTCTTGTTTGAGACTCACTATCTTCTCGAAATGAGAGTGGTATATTTGTGCATAAACTCAGAATAGTCGTTTAAATTTTTTTTCAAAACATCCTTGAAGTTGTGAAGAAAAGGTGTTCCTGAAAGTAAACCGAGTGAAGGTAAGAAAGTAGAAAAAAATAGTTGTTTTCAGGTATAGAGTATCCGGCTTATCACCAAGCTTTTCAGGGAATATAGATTAATCATCAAGTAATTTTCACCAAACTTCAATGGGTTTTTTTATTTCTACACCATCTATCCACCTGTATTCATACCTGCACAATATATTGCTTTCTCATTAGTAGCTCCACAACACATAAAAGATATACATGATACATGAATAATTAATAATCTTAGTCACAATACATCAGTCTGATGGTATATTATGAGTCATCATCTTCCCAATGTCAAAATCATATGTTAAGTTTAAACAATTTGACAAGAAGCCAACACAATATTCTGTTCAACAGATTCCAGTTTAATCTAGTTTTACCAAAGATAAGATAAATGTATCTTCTTCTCAAGATTATATATGCTTCAACAGTATGCAGATCATATACATTTTAGCATACCAACTAGTCAGACACAACAATTGCACAGTAACAATTCTATTAGTTGTCTCTCTCACTCATGCAGGAAAGTTAGTGGAACTATTGATGTATGATAGGTGCAGCTAACACAATAGGCTTTACTTTATAAATAACAAACTAATTCTGTTGTAATCAAGGACGAAGAAATTAAGTGTTTATTACACCAAGAAATACTTTTAAATTTGGGGAACAAACAATTAGAAGTTCATAAGATCTTAAAAGAACCATTAAAATTACAGATTTACAAGATTTTGATGCCCTGTGTTTTATCCCAGAACAATCTTTGTGATTTTCTTTATGAATTCTCTTCTTCAGTGCTAAATGAGGTTTCACCTCTTATGAAGAAACCTCTTTTACATTATTTTTTCTATGTTTTTTTGTTGTTGTTAATTATTTATTCTTTATGTATGCCTTATTCATCATATCATATGTTTAAAAAATATTGATGGTTTTCCTGATTATATAGATATTATAGATAGTATATTTGCTGGAGTAAGCATTTATTACAACTGCAAAGGATCTATTGGTTGCCTTCATCTTGAAGATGATCTTCATGGAATGAGTGGGTAGGATTGGTAGGTTTATAACTACAACATCAATTTATAGTCATAATTTACTACAAGTGTAGAAAATAGATAAAAAATTATCCATAAACTTTTTCCATTTATTTTGTTATTGATTAGGATTGTACAGAGATGGTCATGCCCTTATCTAGCCGAAAAGAAAATAGGATCTTCTCCTCATGCGAATTTGATTACATTACCTTTGCAGACAACTGCATTCAGAGCTATGGTGTAATACCAAGGCCAACATGGGTAACCACAGAATTTGGTTGCCACGTATGTCTTAAAATTAATATCCTGCAAGAGTTATATACTATCTAAACTCACACCTTGCTACTTTTTTCACCATGATTGGCTTTTGAATTGCATCTTAGTGGAACGTTGGATATTTACGTGCATACTTGAAAATATCATATTTATTGGTTTCAGCTTTTTTTTTTCTCACAAGGATAACTTAATGTGCTTGGCTTTCCAATATAACAATAGGTTATTTATTGTACAAAATCCCTTTAGTGAGTATGAGAACTTACACTTATATCAGGCTTATGCTTTTTCATCCATGAATTTTAGGAAGAAAATGTAGTTAAACTACAAATGGCTTATTGTATATTTCTTCCAAAAGGAGTTGGCATTTTTTTTTGGATTGATCTCTTATAATTAGTTTTCCAATTCAAAACTTATAACACCAACCAAAAGTATTTTGGGCATCTCTTATTCCATGGAAATTGCTCCGTTGAGTGAAGAAAATGAGGAAAAAGGTAGCCTTAAATTTCAACTTAGTATTTATGTAGAACTGAAATAATTTTTCTTTTTTTTAGAAAACAACATTAATATTATTATGATTCAACAAAGCCTATAATGATGATTTCTCTTTTGGTCAGTTACCTGATGCTGAATTACAAATTTACATCAAATCTTCTTTCTTATAGCTCCAAAGGCAATCGAGATGATCAAACATAAGAACTAGCATTGCTCTGGCTAAGTTCAAATGACTGCAAGAATTCATTTAAATTGAGAAATCTATTTATGTTGGGAATTGTCTTATAACTATATGTTATGTGTTTCTATTTTATGTAGATTGCTTGAACTTCCTGTTACTTCTGAGTCATTCTAGTGTCAAAGTTAAAAGTTAGAATTATGTCTTCAATGTCTTTGCATGTTTGCACCTTCTATTAATATTTGTGTAAATGTTGTTCATTTTCAACTCTCCTGTTTTCCACTTTGTTATGCTCTGATCTAAACATTATTTCTCTACCTTTTTTTATTTAATCAAACTTGTATGCTTGACTCTGACTTCCTTATAATAAGTCTTTCTACCCATAAATGATTCTCCACTTACTCATATTTTTCTTCCTTTGTTTCTTTTTTGTAATGATGTTTGTTTGTTGGTGGGCATGAGAAGTCTTTATGAACATTTTATACTTATATGATAATATTATTATAATCTCTTTCTACACTTTATCAAAAAATTTCAAGGAATCTAATCTCTTATCTTAGCAGTAAACTTTCAATTTTTTTTTGCTTCTCCCATTTATTATAGTTGTGGCTGAGGCATTGAAGGCTTGAAGCTAAGCCTTCCCTATTTGCCAAAGAGATAATAGGGTTTTGTTGAATTTTTCCTGGTAAAATGAGTGATTAATTGTTGATGCCATTGTAAGTAATTTATCAAATCTTGCATATGGACAAATTATTATTTTATATTTTGGTTTATGAATCTGTAAAATTTAATATATTCAAATTTTTGTAGCAGTCAAACGTAATTGGCTTTCAGATTAATAAATTGTAACTATAGTGTAATCCTTACAAGATATATATGTAATCGCATATAGGTGATAGGATTTCATCTTTTCTAGTATGGGAAGAACTTTGCTTAATACCTTTATATGTGTTTGGTACAAGAGCTACACTTAATAATATGTGGAATACTTTTTTACGAATGTCGTTGTTCAGTGCATCACACACACAGTTCCACTGGTGGAGGAGCTATGTGCTAGAAGTCACAGCACTACTTGTTTTAGCTTAATACTTCACTTGATTTCTATATTTTTTTTAAGATTTTATTGCCCTCTATTGTAGATATTTTATATTTTTCTAATTACCTTTTTTGTCTGGATTTGTAGATAAAGATGCAAACGAATTTCTTAGTTGCCTTTTGGTTAATATTCAAACTATGTATCTGAAAACCAACTGCAATGATCATCAGTTCTGGTCATATAGAGAATTAAGCATTGTTAATCAAGTATTTAACTAGAGTTTGTCTCATAAGCCAGGTATGGTGGATTGTAGATGCCCCTAAAAATTATCATGAGCGTCTATTTTTTTATTTAATTTTCATGCTTCAATGTGAAAAGAACAATTATTTTTGTAAAAACTTTTATAAAAATAATATGATATAATCTTTTAAATTCATAATATTTGCTCTAATTATCATTTCCAACTATATTCTTCTTAATATAGTTTGGCAACCGCAATTCTGGGATTTGGTGGTTCAAAGAAAGTGAAATTTTATTGTTGTAGGCATGAGTGGATGCCAATGTGTGGAAGTAGAAATCCCATGACTTGGTTGCTAGTGTAAAGAATCGCTCTCATGATAAAGGTTTTTTTTAATTATCTTGTAATGTTTTGTGAAGACATTTATTGTAATAGATTGATTATGTATGTATATGAAGATTGAAGAAGAATTTATATTGTATTTAAGGTAGAAGATTCTTGTAATATTTTGTTTATGAAATAAACTTTTTATTTTAAGAAAAATATCTTATGTAAGATTTCATATGTTCATGAGATATCTAGAAATTTGATTGAGATTAATTATTTACAATTATAATATTATGATTCAGCATAATTAATTGATGATTGAATGTAATTTATATTGGATATAACATGTATTGAGGAACATAATAATTTCATTTTATTAAAATTATTTTTTTAAACTGAATTGTTGGGAAATCATATATATTATGGCAACTTAAATTTGTTTTATTATTATACATATTCCATCAAATAAATGTGTTTGGAAAGTTAATTTATTATGACAAATAATATTTGTCATATTTATTCACAAATCCCATCATATGAAGTTGTTATAAAAGCTTATCTACTAGGACATCTTATAAGTGTCATTAAGGAGACTATGACATCAAAATTAAATGTCATTAAAAGTTTAGTTTTTAGGGCACATAAAGATGCCTTTAACCCTATGCCAACGGCAACCTAAATGACACTATTGTTTGATGCCCCAATATATCATGTGCTCTAATAGTTATATATTAGGGCACTTTAAGGTGCCCTTATAGCCTTTATTTTGTAGTGAAATGTATTAGAGAAGAGCATAAATCAAAAGTCTATAATTTAAAAAAAGGCTTTTTATGGGTTAAAGTAAGCTTCAATAGCATGGAATGCAAGAATTGATTCGAACTTCAAACAAAATAATTATATTGAATGCCCTCATAAGAATGCTCTCTATGTGAAGAAATATAACAACAGAGATATTTTTCTTATTTTTTTATATGTGGATGATCTTATTTTTACCTGCAATAGTCCATTTTTATTTAAGGAGTTTAAGTAATCTATGGTAAGAGAATTTTAGATGACATATTTTGGTATCATGTCATTTTTTCTTGGAATTAAAGTAAAGAAGAAATTTTATCACATAATAAACATATGCAAAAGAAAATCTCAAGAAATTAAACATGTAAAATTGCAATCCAATAAGTACTCAATTGAATGTGGAACCAAACTATCAAAGAAAGAAGATGGGAAGATTTTATACCCAACTATGTTCAAATGTTTGATATATCTAACTTATATGAGACCAGACAATCTATATGCTGCTATAATTTTTAGCTGCTACATGAAAAATCCCACTAAGACACACGTGAAGGAAGCCAACAGAATTCATTGATATTTTAACGGGATAATAAATCATGTACATTATATTCTAATTCTAACAAATTTCAACTTTCATTTTCATTATATAAGAGATCATATCAAGCATAGAGAAGTTCAAGTGGAGTATGTGAAAACTAAAGATCAAATTATAGAAATTTTCACAAAGCCATTAGCTACAGAATAATTCATAAAATTAAAGATACTTCTTGGAGTGGTTAATAACAATTTTGGTTTAAGATGGAGTGCTTGAAAATCTAAACCAAAATTAATTATTAGGCTTATTTTTTTTTTTTATCCTGGAAATTGTATTGAAGAATTCTCTAGAATATGGAACGACTTCACTAGTTAGTTATTAGTTAAAATTTCATCATAAAATTCTCAATATTATAACTCTAGAATGGTCTTTGTACAAGTATAAATAGGGATTTATCCTTATTATTTTGATGTAAGGGAGAAAAGAAAAATATAATATATGTTCATCTTCCTTTGTCATTCACAATATCCTCTTCTTCTACTTTTACAAATTTTTAATCTCTAACAATTCCATGATAATTCATGCCATTGTTTTTTCTGATGAAATATTAACTAAAGTACTTTTTTCCTCAGCTTGGACATCTCTTCCAGGGTCTTAAAGTGAAGGGAGTTGGCCCTACATAACTCAAATGAGTTCTCTACAAGCTCAAATAGTTGCAATGCACAAGGAATTGTTAAGGCATCACTGCTTGGATTGCAAAATTTCACGTTAGATTCTTTTGCCATTACTTTTAGCTTCTTCTAAGTTAGTTTTTAGTCATGGTCATGAACTCTAACATCACCATTATTCTCAAGTTCTTAATTAATATCAATTATAATATTCATTGGTTTCCTTCAAGCTGTATAAGGATGGAATTTGGAAAGCTTAAAGCTGCTATAACAGTTGATGCATATCCCAACATAAGATTTGTAATATCAAAGCCATGCTAATTTCTTAAAATATTGATCAAAATGAGGATCATTAGGAAATGGCATGGGCTCATGGAGTATTTAAAGAGAAATGGTAAATAGATAAATATGAGAATAGAGGAGGAGCTAAATTATTTTTGTATATATACATTGAAGAGATTATAGTAACTTCATATATATAAAAGGTAATAAATAAAGCATTAGTATGTGAATGGATGAGATGATCTGGTCAATTGGCAAGTAATGGTTAGGATGACTAAAGCAAAGAATCTTCTACTATTGTGCAGAGAAGTAGAAATGTGAAAGTCGGTCTGATGAAATAGTGTGCTTACTAAATGAGTCCTTATCAACTCCCCTCAAATTAAAGATCCCATTTTTGAAGATTCAATTTTAGTTGTAAGTAATGAAACTTAGTTGGAGGTAAATCTTTGGTGAGAATGTCGGCAAGTTGTTCCTTGATGTCGATGTGATGAACTTTAATGTCTTTAAGACGAATGTGATCCCAGATGAAGTGATACTCTATCTCTATACATTTCATGCAAGCATAGATAACATGATTGTTTGTTAGAGCCATTGCAGAAATGTTGTCATAATGTAGTGGTATGGTAATTGAAGAGTGGATGTTGAAGTCTTGAAGAAGGCGACAAATCTAGTTAATGTTGTAAGCTGCTGATGCGAGGCTAATATTCAACTTCGGTAGAGGACCACACAATTATTACTTGCTTCTTAACAATCCATGATACAAGGGTGTTACCAAGAATGGAGAAAAATATATAGTAGATTTTCTATCTGAAGGATTAGATGCCAAATTTGAATTGGAATAGGAGTGGTTAGTGAGTTTGCTATGAGTTATGGGTAGACCAATGTGAAGAGTGTCTTTGATATATCTGAGTAGGCATTTCATTTGTTTATAATGTTTATGGAGAGGGTTGTGCATATGTTTTCATAATAGGTTAGTTGCAAAAGTAATGTTGAGTTGAGTTATTATAAGATATTGAAGTAAACTAGCAATTTGGTGGCAGAAGGCTAGATTATCATATGGAAGTTCGCTAGTAGATGTTAGTGAAGATTTGAGTGAGATTGGTGTGATAGCAGGTTTATAATCAGATAAGCCAAATTATTAAAAAAGCTCTTGAGCATACTTAGTTTGGTTTAGAAAGTAGGAATTAGATTTGATTATTACTTGGATGCGCAAAATAGTATGATGGTTCCAAGATCCTTAAGAGTGAACTATTGTTCAAGGTCTAAAATGCGATAGAAGAAGAATTGTTTATTATTGTTGGTGACGAGAATGTCATCTGCATAACGTTGGAGGAATATGTGAATGCCTGAGTTTAAGAAAGGAGTAGGGATTGATTTAAGTTACTGAAGCAGAAGACAGGATAGAGTACAAAGTTTGAGAAGGTGGAGAACTATTGATGTGGTGCTTGTTTTAGGCTATATAGAGCTTTGTGAAGTTTT
Organism: Dendrobium catenatum; assembly: GCF_001605985.2. Taxonomy (NCBI): domain Eukaryota; kingdom Viridiplantae; phylum Streptophyta; class Magnoliopsida; order Asparagales; family Orchidaceae; genus Dendrobium; species Dendrobium catenatum. The sequence continues at coordinate 146,878 of NW_021322233.1, read as the reverse complement.
CATACATGATAGGGTTTGGGAGGGTCGGTGAAACCTATTGGTTGAGTCATGTACACATGTTCTTCAAGGTTACCATGAGGAAAAGTATTAGAGACATCTAGTTGGTGAACTAACCATTTAATATAGAGTGTTATGATAAGAAGAACACAAATGGAAAGTATCTTAGCAACTGGCCGGATGAAGGTTTCTTGGTAGATAACTACATACTATTGTTAAAAGCCTTGAGCTACAAGTATATATTTGAAGCTATCAATAAAGCCATCAAATTTTATATTAGTTTTGTATGTCTATCTATAGGGACATATAGCTGAGTATTGGTTGATTGGGTGGAGGAGGAACTAGGGACTAAGTAGCTATTATCGTTTAGCTAATGTTTTAATTCTTATTGCTCTTATTCCAAAACATGCAAGCTCTTAACACATTCATTTAAATGATACCTAGTTCTGCATCAATTCATTTTCATCATTTTTACTTTTGATTTAATTGTGACAACCTAAAAGCCTAGAATACATGCTTTGGTACCAATTATCTTTTTTTTATTAATTAGGCGAATAGTTTAGTGAGAGAGTTGTCATGGAAAACAAATTTATGTGCTCTTAAATGATTGTTTAATTAAGAAGTAAAAAAAATAAGTAGTAATAAATAAGATAAGAATTAGCATATCTCCAAGGTTGGCTCATATCTGGTAAGGCCTTTTATATTTTCTTTATAAAACTTACAATGTATATCTTGTATATTTGTACCTTATTATATAAATGATGAAAGTTTTATTAATTAATAATAGCATTGATGACTTGTAGGCCTATATATAATGAAAAAAAAAATGTTCATAGAAATAGTGAATAATATTCCTCCCCCCCCCCCCCCCTTACTATAGCCATTTATGATTACCCCATAATATCCCCTTTTTTTAGGCTGGTACAAATCATACATTGGGGTAGATATACAATTGCAATAACTTCATCTATGAAATACACTTACATTACAACAACAACATCAAGCCTTTATCCCAGTATGTTGGGTCGGCTAAATGAATTATTGACTCTATTGTGTTATGTTAAGAGTCAAATTCTCATTTAAATTTCGTAAAACATGTCATTCTAATATTTTCTAACCAGGTATTTTTAGGTCTACCTCTTCCTTTCTTAACATAAGCCAAATCTAATACATAACCTCTCCTAATCAGGTCATAGGAAGGCAATCATTTTATGTGAACAAGCAATCTAAGGTGACTCTCTCTAATATTTTTTTCAATTGGAGTTACTCCAACCTTTCACATATATGCTCATTTCATATATTGCCTTTAAAAGTAAAGCCATTAATCCACATAAGAATCCTCATCTCTGCAACGCTTAACTTAATATTATGCTTCCCTTTTAATGTCCAACATTATGCACTAAAATAGTTGACAAAAAAAATACTTGGTATCTTGCTTCTAAATCAGATGACAAACACGTGCAATAAATTATACAATAACATTAAGCTTTGATAATGAGTATAAATATACTATGAAGACTCACTGAATCCGGTATCTGCTACAAGTTGCATATATTTAAGAGTAAGATATATGTGAAATGTTACTACTAAAAAATGGAACAATGACATGATGTAGCTTGCAGTGGTTTCTGGAATTGTTGATAAGATCAAATTAATCATAGCAATTTTAACCACTTCAAATTCACATCTTTTAAAACTATTGTAATATGTTATATATATAGATGTTATATAAAATGCTACTATAGCCACCCTATAACAGTGTTGATAGATTTTTTTATTCTATTCAATATTAATGTTGAACTAGCAAATTTTTTTTATAAAAAACATAAATGTGTATAATAATAGTATTATAAATTGGTCATAATGTCTAAATAAATATATATTAAATCAACAAAAGTTTGTTCATGTTATATAATTTTTGCAAGTCTATCAATTTCTTGTATTATTAATTTCAATATAAATTTTATTTACACTTTCTTATTGCTTGGGAGCAGTGAATCAACTTGATCATGATCATTAAGATTTTATATTGGTATTATAATGGAGCACATAAAACTACATGATTTTTGAGTACTTCCTTATCAAGAAAAGATAATTAGATTTAAGATTAAAGATAATTTCCTATGCTTTTATCTTCATGATTTTCCTCTAGTATTGATGCGAATGAGCTTATCATCTAATGATGTAATTTTTCATGACATTGACGATGTAGTAGAAGTATACCACTTGCATTGTTTTTTAATATGAAACTTGCTTCTTATATTAGTGAATTAGCATTAAATCATGCTTGAATTCAAAGCTTATCAATGTTCATGGATATGGATATGCTTTTCCCCAATTATTTCCTCACAACTAAATGTCTGATTGCATGATTGTCGAGATACTTTCAATGGTCTATATAAAGATAAACATTATCGTTTGAGGGTTTGATTGTGGTTTGAGACTTTATTTTTTTGTTTTTTTTTTATTCTCGAAAATGAAAAGCTGGAGACCATCATATAAAGAATATTGATCTTTTTGTTGTATTATGATTATAAGTGGGAATAAAAAAATCTAAATGATTGTAAATTGTCAAAGCATTCTTGATATAGTGTGTGGTAGTTTTAAATATTATTGTGGCCTCTAAAAATTTGTGCTCCAACCTCTCTGTACTCCATTTTATTGAGAGAAAAAGTTTAAACGAGATTGACCTTCCATGATAAATTTTTAGAAGGCATATTGTATTTTATATAAGGCACTACATAGAGATTTCGTTCTCATTTCAGGAGAATTTAATGATATGAGGTATAGTTTCTAATTATAGGTTCAAAGTATTTATAGTTAATTACCTTCCTCGATATAGAGAGAGAACTTTCAATTAAGGCTAGTTATTATATAGGCATTAGGTACCTAGCATATAGAGCAAAACTTTAGGTTTTGAAAGCTGAAGTTTTAAGATGGTTAGGGTTTTGAAATTTATCACCGTACAGTTAAATTATGTGATAAGGGAATGATGATGAGTCTGATCAAGATCTCATTAGTTCCATCATCTTGAGCTATTTTGTTCCTAGTCTACTTAGTCAGAGGAGATAGCAATCCAATTTAACCGAATGATCCTTATTGGTAGCTATAGGTTGTTTCTTCCAATGGTGCCTTATAGACTTGATGTGGGTGTTTGTCGTAAGGGGACACATTTAAGTCAACCTTACGAGACAAAAGTTTTATGTCCTATCAAGTACATTCGTTATTACTTAAATGAGTAACTTTGAAATTTAGGGATATTTCTTTCAAAATTTGGTGGACCGCTCCAATTGAGATTCAAATTCAACACATCCATTATCTAGGTAATACTAAAATCACTTTTGAAATATTTGAACTTTGTTAGAATTTTGTGGGTTAATTTAAAATATGGGTTCTCTCCAATTAAGATTCAATTTCAATACGATCATTATTTGGGTTTTGTAGGCAACTTTACTTTGTAAGTCGATGATTTATTTGTTAATGATTAAGATTAGTTCCTACTACATAGACAAATAACTATTTTTTATTGGGTGTTTCTATCATAGTTTTGAGATTCATTTGTATGGGATACTTCAAAGAGGACATTGTGTATCTCTCACAATATTGACTCTCAAATTTTCAATGTTAGGGCCATTGTGCAAGGAGCTTTATGAGTCAATCATCTAGATAAGGAGCAAATGTATCATATAGCTAGTTGCCTCATTCTACTTCAAGTTAGGTTATAAAAGAACTCAACATTAGAAGATCAACAATCATTGGTCAATTGTACTTTGGTGTTTAAGTTATATCTACTATAAAAAATATTATCAATTGTTCAATGTTCTTCCATTGGAATTAGTTTGATTTAATGTGATAAAGTTGAGTAAAATATAGAGTTATAAATTTTATTTTACTTTTATAAAATTTTCGTATTAATTTCTACAACAACAACAACAATAACATCAAGATTTATATGTTATCAAAAGTGAGCTAATCATCCAAGTAATCAATATATATATATATATATATATATATATTATCAGAATCATTCTCCATCCTTACTATATTGAAAAATAATCAACTTCAAATTAAAAATATAACAGGTCATTATAAGATGCCACAAAATTTATTATCATCAAAACAAAAAAAAAATTATCTACAACTTTTATAGAGATATATATTGCTTTGTTCAATACACCACTACAAATTTATATACATTTGAATATAGTATTGTAAACTTATATAACCTGAAACAGTTCTTCACAGTGTCTCCACCTCATTAAGGTTCCTGTTAGAACTATCAAGAATTCATTTAATTGCATAAAAATATTTAGCAATCATAAATTTCCTTATTAAATCATTAAACAAAATAATACTTCAGTGTGATTTTGTATTGATACCATGACGAAGCTCACATTACTGCTGGAACCATAGAATCAAAAGCAAGTGAACAAGAATATTTAGATGAGTAGGTGACAAGGGGTGATAGGCATCATTTGGAAGATATTTTTTGCAGTAATATTTTATTAATTTGAATTTTAATGAATATTATATGCTTATTTAATCATCGTTTACAATTACTTGAATCCAGACTCTTTTTATAGCAGCTGACTAAATTTAGCCTACATGTATAATACAATACATAATTTATCAAAGGAAACAAAGGAGAATAAACAAAATATGGATATCTTTAAACTATAACATGAAGGCAGTATACATCCACCAGCACTCCATTTGATTACATTAAAACTTTAGCAAATGAACATGTCATCTAGCAGCTCATGTACTTATTCCATGAGTAAAAAATATATCAAGAAATAGAATTTTAAGCAATATAGACACCATGTAGTGTACAAGGACCTCTTGCCATGCATGAACCTTCAGGACTTCAATTATAAGATTGTGTGATGAGAAATGAACCATGGAAGGTCATCTAAAATAACAAACTAATTATTTTCTACTTCAAGTAGCCTTATGCTTCGACTGAAGGATACGACCCTAGTCCATTAACTTTAGAGCTATGATACAGAGATGATAACTATTCTCCAGAGTGGGATGATCTCCTTGATCTCTGGTTTTTTTGAGAAGCAGTGTAAGGTCAATTATAATCATTTTATGCAGAGTAGAATGGTGAATGTTGACCCTACACTTTGGGCAAGCTTGTTGAATCTGAATCTAGAGAATAACTCTTCTCCACATTATCAGCCTCAAGTGGCAACTCATCAACCGTCTATAAACAAAATAAAGAATGAATATAATAATAAGGTATGGATGTTAAGGATTCAATCTCGAGAATGAGCCAATCCGACCTGGGCTCAAGTGGCAACTCATCCATTTATCACGCATTATTCCTAAATTTATAAAATAAATACACTAATCATTTAAAATGATCTTTATGTGCTCACAACTGTGTTGATTATTATGCATTCAAGTAGAATGATTAGGAGTATTAACACCTTGATTCATGTAAACTTCAAATTAAAGGAGATTAATTTATGAATCTAGATTGGAAATGAAAATTTATCATATTACAAGCAAATTTAATAATGAAAAATTTTGAATCTTGGGGTATTTTAGTAAGTTTAAATTTCAATTTAACAAAATAAATACATGAAATTCCTAAAATGAATAAATTCTGATCATATGTCAAATGTAAACGTATTTTCTATAATATTTTCTCATATTAAAAGGATATTCAATCAACTAAATTTTGTTAAAATACAGGAGTATACCTTTGTGAAGGTGGTAGGAAGCTTCATATTTTGAAAAATGTTCATCATTCATTACCAATGTAATTCCCGATGAAAAGCATATGTTGAAAGCTCGCAACCAAGCTATTTTAAGCATCCTGAACATTGTTGTTAAACTAAATTAAAAAAAAAACTGAAAAGCCAGCCTCTCCCCTTTTAGTTCCATGTGTAGGTATAGGAAGAATGTATGAAGAAAATAAGCTAATTTGTTTGATGGGTAAATCATGGGCAAAGCCTATTCATTTACTATGAAGAATAGTTACAAGAGAAACAAAATTACAACTTAGTATATAATGAAAGTAAGCACTTCAGCTATAACAAAAACGAGCAAGGCACTACCCCAAAAAGATGAAAAGTTAAATAAACAATAAGATAAGAGAACAAACTATAGACTCAGGCGGGCCAAAACTATCTAATACCTAATCATTTTGAGTGTCAAAACAAAGAGCCTCGATTGCCAAAAAGGCCATTTCGAGCTCCAGCTATGGTGGAAAGGACAAATACCAATCAGCATCACCTAACGTGGCAAAAATCACAAAAATAAAGCTCCTGACATCTTGTTTTTGCTTTAGTGGCCCTTTTGATGTTATTTGTAATAGTGGATATGGAATTGATATTATGCCAAACTATTTTTTCATTTCTTTCCCTCATAATGAAGTAAATAATCAGCATTTAGATAAAAGAGATCTGAGTTTTGAAGATAGAGAAGCATTTTGCATTTCTTCAATAAATTCAAAACTTTGGATCATACTTGGTCTTTGTAGAAAACAGGAAGCAACAAGAAGGATATTGCAAAAGATAACATAAGTGAAATCACATTAAAAAATTTTGTTAAGTGCTATCTAGGCTAAAAGAGCAAAAAGAGCACTTCCACCTACCACAGCCTAAGAGAACATCTTTTGTGCCATGTAAATTTCCACCAAGAGCGTAACATTATTAGCTTGTAAGCTTGCATGAGGAAATTCAAGTTGGGATTCAGACAACCACACAACAATATGTATCAGCTTCCTTTTTTTTTTTAGGGAAACCCACGGCTGGGCTTACGCGTTAATATAAAAAAAAAGATTACAAAATTCTTAAAGAGAACTCAAGCTCCCTACTGCTCCGAAGAGCTACAAAATTAAAAGTAAAAAAACCTATGAGCTAGAGTTCCCTACTACAAATAAATACAAATAAACCTAGGTACACTCTACGGTGCACAAGAATGAGCACCCAAAAAATAATAGAGGTCAAAAAGACAAAAACCAGCTCCAAAATCCTCCTGAGAAAGCAAACCATCAAAAAACCTGCATTGGACACAACCTGCACCAGTAGATAATAGGCAAAATAACATAAAAAATAGTAGGAATATAAAATAGAAAGGATATACCACCAATGCAGAGCCCAATAACCATCAAGAAACTGACAAACCAAACAAAAAAAAAAATGTTTCCTAAGCCACCAAAAGATAACCAGAAAGATCAACAAATGTCTTATAGCATTATGCTCATGACTAACCACAATACACAACATACTAAGAGCAAAGAGAGAACCCCTAGTAAAATAGCATGAAGAACACCATAAACCCTCCAGAATACCAGCAAAATGCTGGGGAACAACATCACATTCCCAGGACATAACAGTAACAAAAGCAAAAATAACATACTCACAGAACTTGTACCAACAACAATACAACAACAAATAGAATAACCTTAAAGGTAAAACCCATGAAATGCTGCCAGAACAACCAAGAAACCATAAGTAAACTCATAGCAGGAAACGAAGGACCATTATCCCCCAAAATGAACCAACAACAATGAAACAACATGAAGAACATCCCAAAGGTGAATACTGAGGACTACCAAAATAGGTAAACAACAACACTCAAAAAATTGCACATAACATCAAACAAACCCCAAAAATAGTAGATGCCAAAATAAACGAAAGGTAGCACACAGCAATTCTGGGTCAGCCACCACCACAATGCTGAAAAAAATTAGAGAAAGCAATCTCAACCAAACTGCAGTATAGAAATGAAAGCAGGTGAGGAAAATAAAAAACTATGATAATAAACAGAGCGCCCAACCAACCAAGGGCATCCACAAAGAAAAAACAAGACCACAACCCACAACCATCCACCTTAGGGAATAACATAAGGAACCCTAATCTTATCCAAGTTTAAGAGACCCCTAACATGGTGCGGGAGATTAGAATAACTGAAATTGGTCATTGAAATAAACCCTCTGCCCCACCTAGCAATGGCCTTAGTACAAGCTTTCCCCTCACCATTAATAACAGAAAAAGACACATTGAGCATGTTCAACCAATTCATAATATCCCTTCTCATGTAAAAAAGCTCAGGAGTACACATCTTCTCATTTCTAAAAATAATAGATTCATATTGAAAGGAAGCAGAAACCTCCACAATAATATTAATGCAATCAATAGAAAAGTACAATTTTAAACCATAATTGATAGAAACCGTGATAGTAATATTAATATCCAAAATAAATTAAGAGCCAACAAAACTCATAATGCATTTACCATTAGAATCCCTGATGATTCTGCCACAAGCCATCATATTTGTATTATTAATAGCCTCCACATTAACCTTAAAGAACATGCTAGGAGGTTTAGCGAAGAAACACTCTTGGGAGGATTCAGACCAACCTGCACATCCAGATCAATCTAAATGGCAACTACATTAATAAGATGATTTTTGAAATTCTTAACCGAGAGTAATTTAATTGATAAAAGATACATAATCGTATCTTTAACATTCTGAATAATTCTATTATGATTCATACCTACACCATTAAAGAGAGAATTATTCCTCTCAAACCATAAAAATCAAAGAATAAGAGAGGGGATAACATTCTTGATATAACCTTTAGTATTAACAAACCAATAATTAAGTAAGAAATTAATGGAAATGTATCAGCTTCCATGTTATTGCTAAATGACACCATAGGTATAGTATAAAAAATCAGAATAGAGAGGATCCCAGGATTGCACCCCAAACCATTAATAATGAAAGAGAAGGAAGTAAGATTGTTGAAACCAAATAGCAGGATGGACCCAGATAAGATTTTTAATAAACTTTTCCCTTCACACAACAAGTCCCAAATAAAAGAAAACTTTCCCTTATGTTTAACAAGATACTTTATATAAGGTTTAGTGGAAACTCTAAGAATTTTGAAACTTCCCAAAATTTAGAGCCTTTAACCATAGAGTGCTTTGCATTCCACCAATAAAAAAGTAGACTTTTACCATCCCAATGTCTCCAAAGCATAGATCACTTATCAACAAAAATAAGGGCAGCAAAAGAAGGAAGGCTAAGAAATCCACCTTCTCTAGGTTTTTAATATTGCACCAACAAACTAGCTACATTTGATAGTGAAATTTCACCATAGTACAAGAATCTAGAGAAACCTTTGTTTAAAAATTTATAACAACTTTTAGGTAATATAGCACCTCTGATCCGCTATTGCAGATATTGAATTTAAGATACTATAATCTCCTAGAAAAAGAGAGAGACTTTGCTTTCCATCCATCAAGAAGAGTGAAGGCTTTGTCCATAAGGGGAGAGAAATATTTAATGAGGTGTCTTTTAATGGACATGGGTATACAAAAGTAAGTAATTTTTTTATTAGAACTTGGGATATTTAACACTTGGTTTAGATGTATTTGATTGGAAGTGTTGCTCAAATAAATAATGGAACTCTTAGAAGTGTTTTTTCTAACCCAGAAAGATGTTTAAAGTGATTAAGTATGTCTTTTAAAGCTTGTAAGTTTTAGTTACTAGCCTTTTAAAAACAAGAAGGTCATCAAAATACATAAGGTTGGTAATATGAAAACTAATATGAGCAGTAGAGATGTTGTGAGAATTAATTTCCCTATCAAATATATTAGAAAGATCTTTCATTCTAATATAACGTATGGATAAAAACTTTGACTTAATCCAAAAGAAGGGAAGATGCCTTTTGAGTTCCAATTGATACATATTGAATAATACACATTCTCAATACAAGCTTTAATCCAACTAATGAACATTGGTGGCAACCCATTTTGCTGCATTATGATAAGAACAAATTCTCTCTAGACAACATCAAAAAATTTAAAGATGTCAACTTGGGTTTCTTAAAGTCATCAAGAATTTTCTTAGCCAATTTAACATTGTGTGGTTCTTTTGTCAATGAAACATGCTTGACTATGAAGAATGATGTAAGGCATGAGGGATTTTAAGCTTGCCTGCTTTCAAATAATTTTAGAGGTGTTGCATGGGGAAATGGGCCTATAATTTCAAAAATTATTTGTATTTTGGTTTTTTGGTATAAGAGAAATCTCAATGGCTATGGTATTTAAGCAAGTAACTTTTGAGGAAGAGTTATTTGACAGTTTTGCAAATATGAATCCCAACCACCTCCTAATAAGAAGCATAAAATTATAGGTATAACCATCCGGACCACAAGTAACAAATCTAGAGAAAGAGAAAATCATAGTTTTAGTTTCCTCATTCTTTAACTGGGGCAGTTAAAGCAAAAATGAGGTGTTTTGGAACCTTCCCACATACTAGAGGAGTGACATCACAGTCATTCTTGAAAATTAAAAAGACCCTTATAGTAGTGAATAACTGCCTCGATAATACTAGTAAGATCAATAAATGTCCCGAGAAATCATTCTATAATGCAATTGTGATTTTTCCTAACCTTGAATTTGCTAGAAAGAAACTTAAGGTCTTCCTCCCCTTCTCAAGACACTTAGCCCTACCTCTTTGAATTTTGCAGAAAGCACAAGCATTATGAGCAATTGATAGCTTTAATAAGAATTATGTGCCAGTCAAGTGGAAAGTCCTGGAACAACTTTTTATTTTTCTTTGTGATAGCAAAAAGGTGCATACTATCTTCACTGACAAAGGCTACAATAACATAATGAAAAAGATTAAGGGAATAAATGGCTTCAAAGATAACTTCTACACTTAAAAAGCTCCTCCATCAGTTAAAAGTAAAATAGATAAATAATAGGTTTATTCTAATTTTAAATATTTTTAGATTAATATAACATATTAATATTATTAATTAAGATAATAATAATTTTTTTAAAAAAATTTAAATTATGTACAAAGTAATTTAAAACTAATTAATAATTCATTAATTGACAAAATTTTTATTATATATAGTTTACCAGGATAAGGCATAAGTTTGTACATTGTATTAATGATAATATCATAATATATGTCCCCATTATAACATCCGATGTATTTTTCATGTTAGAACAACCAAAGTAGGGTTAAACAATAATTTTTTTAGAATAAAGAAATAATATATGTTTGATAACATTTTGAATTTCTAATTAGCCCATGTGTAAATGGAAATAATGATAATAGAACAAAACATAAATATTTGAAAACATGGGATAGAAAAAAGAAGAGATTGAATTATGGTGAAACTACTACATTCATTCAAGAGACTCCAACTAAGCTAATCCTATATTCATCCACAAGCATGTAATAGTCAAGTAATATGTTTAATTAAAATAATATATATATATATATATTATATATATATATATATATATATATATATATATATATATATATATATATATATATATATATATATATATATATATATTATATAATATATATATATTAATTTTAAAATAAAAAAATATGTAGAATAACATAAGAATTTATTATCATGAAATATAATCTCATATTAAATTAAGGTGATATATACTGAACATCACTTGAATGAAAACACAGAAATATATATATATATATAATATATATATATATATATATATATATATATATATATATATATATATATATATATATATAATAGGTTAATTTAAGGTGGTGAAATGTCAATTAATATGCATATCAATGCAATACTTGATGCATGAAAATAAATATGCAAGCAAACAATGTCTGCAAAAATTGATGTTATCCATTTAGCATGCATTATTTCCAAATTTATAAAATCTACAAACACTAATAATTTTAAATGATTTTATGTGCTCACAACTATGTTGATTGTTCTGCATTCAAGTATAATGATTAGGAATATTAACACCTTGATTCATGTAAGCTAATCTATATAGGTAATGAAAAATGATCAAATTGCAAACAAATTTAAACTTGAAAGAATTTGAATCTATATGCATCTTAGTTTGTCCAAGCAACCATGTGAGGGAGTCAATAGGGTGTGACAGTATATATAATATTCATGGACTAACGTCGCAACACTTACCGATCCAATGCAAAGCACTCAACTTAATTTTTTTTAAGTTTTACAAATAAATTTATTTCAAATAATTGAGCTATTACAATTTTCCCACCTTCAAAAAATCTCATCTTCAATATTATATTAGTCAGAGAGAGAGAGAGAGAGAGAGAGAGAGAGAGAGACCCCTATATGCCTTAGTCGATCGTGAGACTTCCACTGAGTCTATCGATCTAATCCTTTAGAAAATCCAACCTATTCTTAGTCAGTTTGTTGATATCTTCTCTGATGATCCTTCGGATCAGTTATCTCCACTTAGAGACATTCAATATGCCATAGATATTGTCCCTGTATCCTCTCTTCCTAACCTGGCGCATTACTGCATGAACCCCACACAACATGCTTAACTCAAGAATTAGGTGGATGAGTTACTACAATGAGGTTTAATCAAAGAAAGCCTTAATCCTTACACTGTACCAGCCCTTCTTACTCCTCAGAAGGATGGATCCTAGCGAACGTGTGTTGATAGTCGTTATATCAATAAGATCACTATCAAATATCATTTCCCTATCTTGAGGTTAGATGATATGCTTGTTATGATGATGGGTGCCACTCTATTTTTAAAGATTAATCTCAAGAGTGGATACCACCAGATCCGAATCTAACCCGGTGATTAGTGGAAATTGCCTTTAAGACCAAGGATGATCTCTATGAGTGGTTAGTCATACCTTTTGGGTTGAGTAACACCCCGAGTATTTTCATGAGGATGATGACTCAAGTGCTGCACCCTTTTATGGGAAAGTTTGCCATCGTCTAGTTTTGATGATATTCTTATTTATAGTAAGTCTGCAAGTCAGCACTTGGACTACTTAAAATAAGTTTGTGAGGTATTAAAAAAGAAATAACTTTATGCCAATCCCAAGAAATGTACCTTACTTATAGGCCGTGTTATATTTTTGGGCTTTATTATTTCAACCCAAGTGGTCTCTACAGACCCTGAGAAGGTGACGGCCATTATAGAATGGCCAGTTCCTCATAACAACTGGGAAATTCGTAGCTTCCATCGACTAGCCACTTTCTATAGGATATTTATTTGAAACTTCATCAGCATTGTATCTCCTATCACCGACTGTCTTAAGAAAAGTGATTTCAACTGGACCTTGGCTGCCTCCGAAGCCTTTGATGAGATTAAAAAGAGAATGGTGAAAGCCTCAGTGATGAGACTTCCTATTTTCTCTAAAGTCTTCGAAGGGACCTGTGATTCTTCGAGGGTCCAAATTGGAGTCCTATCCCAGGAAGGTCACCCTGTAGCTTATTTTAGTGAAAAGCTAAATGACATTCGACAGCATTATTCCATGTATGACAAGGAGTTCTTTATAGTGATTCAATCTCTTCGTTATTGATGACACTACTTGCTCACAAAAGAGTTTGTTATTTTCTCAGATCATGAGGCTTTGTGTAATATTAACTCCTAAAAGAGGTTGAACACACAACAATGTTGATGGGTTCAATTCATTTAAGAGTACACTTATACCCCTAGACATAAGGCGGTAGTTAAAAATAAAGATGTTGATTCTATCAGTCATCGTATGATTACTACCACTTAGATGAGAGCTGAAGTCATGGGATTTGATCAAATAAAAAGGAACTATTTGGAATGCCCCAACTTTAAGGAGACTTATTCTCTCCGGGGCACATACATAACATTCCTCAAGGCGATTTCCTACTTGATGATGGTTATCTTTTTAAAGCTCAAACGCTTTGAATCCCTAGCACCACCCTTAGGGAAATATTGTTTAGGAACTCCACATCAGAGACCTCGCTGGCCCACTTCCTACCCTACTCCAAGACATCTGAAGCCTCCTAGATTGCTAAACTTTACTTCAATGAGGTCATCTGATTACATGATTTACTCAAAACTATTATATCATACAGAGATGTCAAGTTCACCAATTATTTTTTGAAAACCCTTTGGATGAAAATGGACACTAAATTGCAATTCTCCATAGCCTTTCATCCACAAACTGATGGTTAAATTGAGGTAGTCAATAGGAGCAAAGGAAATTTGTTACGATCCCTTGTAAGTGAGTATATTAAGGATTGGAATTCCATACTCCTCACAGCTACTTTTGCCTATAATAATTATGTGAACCATGCCACAGAGCTAAGTCCCTCTAAAATTATTTATGGGTTAAAACCTAAACAACATCTAGATCTCATACCCATGTATTCTAGGTATAAAATTTATGAGTTTGAATACTCATTTATATCACATATGCATGAAATTTATAAAGATATTGCACACCAGATTGAAAAGAGAAATGATGATTATAAACTTTATGTTGATCTTAAATGAAAATTTAAAACTTTTGATGTTGGGGGCTTTCTGATGGTTCGGATTCATCTAGAATGGTTCCCGCAAGGAACAATTAAGACGTTTCATGCTAAGAGTGTATGGCCATTCAAAATAATTAAGAAAATAAATGATAATGCTTATGTAGTATATCTGCATGCAGAATTTAGTATCAATCCCTCCTTTAACATAGAAGATATAGTAGCATATGAAGGTCCTTATTTTAACCCACCAAATCCACTTCTACAGAAGCCTTGCGTAACCCCACCTAATAAGAACCCAAACCTACCTCCACTTCCAAACATTCTAAAAATACCTATGGTAGGGAAAGTTGACGCGATTATGAGTGATTGTTGACCTAATTTTTGTATGAGATCAATTGGACTACTCTTGATCCTAAACCAATTTAATTTCCAAATTAATTTAAACTCTAGGATCCTCCTAGAATCTTGACCTTAGGATCTATGCTACGATTCTTCTAGAGCTCAGACCTTAGGAGCTACTCTGGATCCTAAACTTCTTCTATACTCCAAGTTCTAGGAATTTCTTAGGCTATAGGATCCTTCTATATTCCTAATTTTAAGATCTATTCAGACTTTAGGATCTACCAAGATCTTAGGTCAATCAAGCCAAATTCAAAGTCTTAAGGCCCTACCCTAAAGGCCTTTTCCATTGAATTTCAAATACTTTGAAACCCAGTTAAATGACCTGCGATTCAGAGTCTGTCAGTTGCATACTGATGGGACATGTATCTGGAGGAAACCCTCCAAATTTGAGCCCATTCTGAGGTCTCTAACCTCAGAAACTTAATTAAATTCCATAGACTATAAAACCTTCAAATATTTACAGCCTATGCCACTGGACTTGTCACTTTGAAGATCCTGACCTTAGAGCCTTCACCAAAGCCTCTAGTAACTTCCAGACCTTTAATCTTGATATGTTAAGCATTAAACTATATTTTTTTGGACCAACTTTGACCCCCAGTTGACCAGGAGTCAAAATGACCAAAATACCCCTGTGGGGTTCAAATATTGATTTTCAACCAAATGAACTCCGAATTGAACGCAACCACTTCCAGCGAGTTTCAAATACCAAACCAAACTTGTCGGACCCATTCCCCGGCCTTGGGTCAACCTGGTTGACCAAGTCAACCTAGTTGACCCAAATGGCACATTAAGGGTCCAAATAGGTGTTTTTGACCTAAATGACCTATCTAAGCTATGGAATCACTTCTATTGATTTTGAAAGTCATTTCAAACCTGTTGAGCCTGATTACGGACCCTAAGCCTAGCTGGTTGACCAAGTCAACCAATTTTGGCTTAAGGGCCCATTAAGGGCCCATTAAGCCCTTTTGACCCAAATGACCCATTTAACCATGGAATCACCTCTACTAGACTCCAAATATTGTATCAAACCTGTCTAGACTAGACCCACATCTTGGATCAATCTGGTTGACCCAGTCAACCTAGGTTGACCAAAATCAACCCTTAACTCCTTTTCTTTTGAATTAA
The DNA here is from genome assembly GCF_001605985.2 of Dendrobium catenatum. Taxonomy (NCBI): domain Eukaryota; kingdom Viridiplantae; phylum Streptophyta; class Magnoliopsida; order Asparagales; family Orchidaceae; genus Dendrobium; species Dendrobium catenatum. Next base: position 131,082 of record NW_021322233.1, on the reverse strand, counting down.
ACCCCAAATGCACACAAATTTTTGTCAAACCCTATCCAAGGTATTTTAATTAATTTCTCAAATGATCTTTGTCGCCACATCACCTATTGTTGACCATTTGACTGATCAACATTGTCAGCAAATCTATTTAAGAGGCTTAAATGCCCATTTGGCTTGATCCAAGCTAACCCATTCCCTCCTCAATCCATTCCAGCAATCCCATTTAATTCCCAATGCCCTTTCCAGGCTATCTCAGCTGCCACATGGCATGGGGACCAGTCAAAGAGTCAAACCATGCTTTAGAGTGGTCAAATTTGGTCAAAAACACGTTTAAACTTAATCACATTCTAATCCAAATCAATCCAGTAGATTAATTAGTCTCTAGAACATTCCTAGAGCTGTTTTGAACCCTCAGATTTAAATCCAAAGGTCCATATCTCTCCATGTGTCCAAATAGAAGACAAAACACCCTTTCCATGTAGGATGTCCTTGATCCGTCCTTGGCTTCTGCTCCCACCAACTCCCATCGACACATGGCAGCATCTGGAGGTCCAGCCATTTGATCCTAGCCGTCCAAGTAACCTGGGGATGTTTGAATAGGGAGAAATTCCCTAATGAAGCCTGATTTCGATCCTTAACACTCTCTCACCACCTCAAGCCCCTCCAGTCGAGTTCTCTGCTCTTTCAAACCCCTCAACCATCCCCTCGTCATATTCTGATCAAAGTCTAGCCGTCAAAGCCCACCGGCGAGTGGATTCCTGCGAACTCAAGACCAAAACCATCCAAGGCCTATTCCAGATGATCTGTGGCATTTCAAAGCTGGGAGTCAACTAGGAACTTAATCGTGGACAGTCTACAAGTTCAGAGAATCCATAAATGATTCAATCCGTCCGTTAGATCATTGTAAATCCCTTAACTTAGTTTATGACACATAGACTTAATTAGCATTTTATTTACTTATCATTTTATATTTTAAGCGTATCTCCATTGATTCTCTGCACCTAGGTAATCTAAGTTTAAAATTTTAAGTCATTTGGTTCACTGGATCTAAAGAACAGGCCAAAAAATGAGTTTTAGGGCATCTCGGTAGACTGCTGCAGATGCACATTTTCTGAGCCGTTGATTCGGTAATCAACAGCTCAGATCATGTCATCCCGTTATCCGTCCGACCGCGGAACGGCTCTGGCGGTTATATCTTTCATTCGGCTTCTTCTCAACCGCTCATTTAAAATCCTGGGATAGGCTCTTTGTCGTCTGATCTCGCTTGGGTGAAATCAAACGGTGGGATTTGATCACCACCGTCGGATCAATTCACACGGGATCGAACGGTCTGGCATCCCCGATGACTCGGCTTAAGTGAAACCCCGTGAGTTAACGGGCGGCTGACACGTGGCTGAATGCCGCCGCAGTTCAGTCTCGTGAACCAGGAAACACCACGCGGCGCTGGCGCCGCCGTTTGGTTTTCTAGATCTTAATTTTAAAATCAGAAAACTTATTTAAATTGTAATAAATTAATCATTAAAAAAAATTTATTAGTATTATATATATAACTTCTTAGAAAATTAAGATCTTTCGTGAACCAGGAAACACCACGCGGCGCTGGCGCCGCCGTTTGGTTTTCTAGATCTTAATTTTAAAATCAGAAAACTTATTTAAATTGTAATAAATTAATCATTAAAAAAAAATTATTAGTATTATATATCAAACTTCTCAGAAAATTAAGATCTTTAATCTAAAATTAAATTTAATTTAAAATATTATATATATATATATATTTTCAACTATTTTG